>NW_010185059.1:0-509 GCF_000695765.1 Mesitornis unicolor | reverse complement strand
CCCAGGGCAGTGATGATCTTAAGCATTGCAGTAGTGCTGCTGCTAGCAATTAGCACCAGAACTATATTAGCTCTGTAGTTCACCTTGACTCATAAGATACTACTTTCACTAACTTTGGAAGAATTTGAGCATAAATATTTATTTATAGAGATTATCAAGGGTTCTGAACTTAAGACTCAAGATTATCTTTATTACCTTATAGACTTCCTGTACAATGAGTTTGCTCTTATTTAAGGGAAAAAGATTATTAAGATTTGCAGAAGTATTTGGCTGTGGAAATTTTCTCATTGTGATTAGGTGCTCAGGAATCTTTTATTAAGCTCCTGTGACTTAAGCTGGAGTCTGCCTGCTGAGCTGACTGCACTAGACATTTTGCACTACCATGCTATCATGCCAAGTTCTACCCCTTTAAACTGTACAGCTTCATTCAGAATCAAAATAGCCCTGGGTACATGAATATAGGGAGTTCCATTAACAGCCTCCTGAGTGCCATCACACGTCACATGCAG
>NW_010185058.1:40886-43139 GCF_000695765.1 Mesitornis unicolor | reverse complement strand
TATTAATAATAATAATAATAATAATTAATAATAAGATTTGTGGTTATATATATAGAGAGAATTCTATTTAAATATTTATTTTTTATACTTCTGTTTCCCCTTTTTTAAAATAAACGAACAGAAAAAGACTGCATTGAACTCCTTTTTGCTGGATTCCCTTTGCCCTTGCCCTCAAACACCTCTGCTTCTCCCCAAGAACACCTCAGGGCTGTCCCAAGGAGTCACCATCCTCTGCCCCCTTGCCCCTCCTTCCTTTCCCATCTCCTGTGGGACGGCTCATGGCGAAGGCATTTTCCCCAGGGGATGCTTAAATCGCACTCTGCGGCTGCTCCTTAGCTCCAAGAGGGGGAGGGGACCATCACAGTGCAGGAAGCATCCTGGTGAGGGGATCATCGTGGTGTGGGGACCACCACTCGTGGTGCTGGGACCATCACAGTGCAGTGAGCATCTCATGGTGTGGGGACCACCGTGGTGTTGGGACCATTGCAGTGTGAGGAGCGGTGTGGTGTGGGGAGCGTCACGGCACTGGGACCATTGTAGTGTGGGCACCATCGTGGTGCTGGGAGCAGCTCATGGTATGGGGACCATCGTGGTGCTGGGAGCATCACAGTGTGAGGAGCACCACGGCGCAGGGAGCCACGCTCTGGCAGCGCTGGCAGTGCCTGGGGCTATGGGGAAGCCAAAGCCCGCTGGGAAGAGGCAGAGGGAGGCGAGCGAGCGTGCACAAGGGGAGCCCAAATAAAACTGCAGCCGCTTCCCAGGCAGCCCTGGGAGAGGCTCAGCAAAGCTTCGCTGGGCCAAGACCACCTAAGGGCTCCACCAGCGAGTGTCCTCCAGTCCTCCACGAGCGTCTCGCATGGGGCCGTATCGGTTAACAAGAGGCTGATTATACAGGAGACGTTGGAGCAGGATGATGAAATTTTCCTCCTCCTCCGGAGCCCTCGGGCCTTTGGCCAAACCTCCCAGGCATGAGACAGCAAGCGGATGAGCTAAGATCCTGTGTGATCATCTCTCGTGTCTCGGAGGAGCCCCGACCAAAAAATCGTCATAAAAATCCAAAAGTCCCCCCTAAAACCCTTCTTTCTCTGCCCCACCAGGTCGTGCTGCCCAGTTGTGCCCCTTGGTTCCTATGGGAGGTTTCATGGCAGCGATTTGTCGCAGCACGGCCGCCGGCAGCCTCACGTCACGCCAGCAGCCACGGCAGGGGGAGTGGTGCCCAGCTCCAGCTCCAGCTCTGCTGTCCCTTCATGGTGGGGGATGAGCCCCAAAATGGCACCAGCTTTCCTGCCCTGTGGTAGAGGCAACTGGGGACATCCCCTGGATGCCACGGTGGGTCCCCAGGAGCTGTGTGGCTTCCTTCCATTGTCCCATCCTGCCACCAGGGAAGGGACCCTGGGTGTCCCCCATGCCACCGCCCTGGAGGGTGCCCGGGATAGCAGCCCATTTCCAGCCTGCACGGTGAGACAAGATGTCCTGAAACCCATACGAACCCCTCCAAAATGCAGGGATGGAGCAGGGCACATTTGAGGGGACAGTGCCATCCATTTGGGACAGGCATCATGCAATGAGCCAGGTCCTGCAGCACATGCCGATACCATGACAGCTGCCTGGGTCACCACGTCCCCTCGGCTGGGGACACTGGGGTGACCCATGGTTATCGCTACCGGCCCATCGCATGGCCAACATCTTGTTTAGTGGAAGCCCAGCGCTGAACAGCCAGGCTGAGCCCATCTGTGTCCCGTTAGGGACATGGCAGGTGCCCAGGGGTGCCATCGACCCAGTCCCAGGGCTCGAGGGGTGGCAGCGGCCGGGGGCTGGGGCCAGCTCAGTGGGGCTGGGAGCTGGGCTGGGGACGAGGTCCTGCAGCAGCGAGGAACTGTGCACATCTGGATTTCTCACGCTTGCGTTCAACGTCCCTCCTCAACCAGATGGCAAAAATAAATAAATAGAATAAATCAGAGCCTCCTGACATAAAGTGGGAACTCACGCCCGGGCTCTGTGTTTCATGAGTCTCCCTGGAAGATGGTCAAACGCAGGCGAGGACAATGGGTTCACTTCTCCCCGGTGCGGGTCATTCCCAGTTAAGGCTCATTAGCGGCGGGTGGGGATTAACTCTTCCTTCCCTGGAAACACGGCTCCCACTGAAGTGTGGATGAGACCTTAACATTCAAAAAACCCCATCCTTCGCCCTCCCCTGGGGTTTTGGAGTTGCGGCTGGAGCCAGAACGCGCCGCCCTCCCCCCAGCGGAACAC
>NW_010185058.1:38596-40814 GCF_000695765.1 Mesitornis unicolor | reverse complement strand
GCCACGCAAGCCGGACCATGAGCACCGGGGGGACCCTGGGGCTGCGGCTTCCCTGACGGGGCCGGCAGGACCCCGTTAGCGGTTCCCCTTTGGTCCCAGGACCGGAGAAACTATTTTGGCTGGGGTGAGAGCCAGGGTGGGGCTCCAGGGAGCCCTTCATCATGATGGGAGCGATGCCTGCGCCCCGATAGCGGAGCGGTCTGACCATCGCGCGCAGCCCCGGTCAGCGCTGCCTTCGGGGAGCGCGGTACGTGAGGAGCTCCCTGCGGTGAAGTAAGTGCCGCTGCCTGGGTGTGACTGACTGCCCTCAGACCTTGGCCCCGCGGCGCGGATCATGTGCTGACTGACGCCGCGGCAACCCAGCCGGACGGGTCCACGCCGCTGCCCCGGGGCCACCGGCCAGACCGGACTTGTCGTCTGCGGGATGCAGGTGCGGTGCTGGGCACTGTCAGCTCCGTATCCGCAGGTTCCCTGCACTGCATCCCCGGGGCTCGAACCAGCGTGAGCATCCCAACCAGGGCTGACACCCTGGGCTCGAGCAGCCCAACCAGGGCTGACACCCCCACCTCAAGCCAGCATGAGCATCCCAACACCCCCAGGAAAGCCAGGGATGGTGACTGGGCCATTCTCTGAAAGAGTCCGGTTGGACCCACTGGTGCCCACCGCAGAGCCCCTTCCCCATCTGGGATGTCCCCCCAGGGCTCGATATTCAGGAGGTGCATTTGGACAGTAATGTTCTCCCTGGCAGGCCCTCGACCTCGAGCCAGGTCCCAGTGGGTCCCCAAGGAGGGAAGCATTGTGTCCAAAGGGCTGGCTGGCGGCTCTTCCTCACCATCTCAGGCTGGCCACTGGCCCGAGCACGGAAAGAAGAGCCGAGCCCATCTGAAACGCATTCGTCCCAGGGCACTCTTGCTGCAATAGCAGATGCTCCTGCGGGTCCCGACCACATCACAGCTCAGCGGCGCGGGAACCGCACGTTCGCATGGGAAGAAACAGCCCTTGTCCCGAACGGCTCAAAACTCCTAATTGGAGACCAACCGTAACAAATAAACAAGACAATGGGCTGGAGGCGAGATGAACGCAACTTCTGTCGCAGGACCTGGCTCTGAGCGTCGCCTCCGTGCCCTGCGGGGGACTTGGCACGGGCCGGCAAGAGCCAGGGGGAGGGTGGGGGCCAGATCCGGACCCCCCGGCAGAGCCACTCGCTGTGTGACACTGCTGGAGCTGAGGGCTGGCTCAGGAGCGGGATGACACATCCCTAGCGCTCCCCTGAGACCCTCGCCGGCAGCTTTGCTAGGCAAGTGCTTAGTCTCATGGCAAGCAAGCTCGGAGCAGGGTCAAATCCAGCCCCAGCGGAGCTGCTGGCGAGGCCTCTCCTTGCTGCATCCCCAGTTTGGGGTGGGGTGAGGAACCCCCTACGCCTTGGCCAAGGCTGAGGTGACTCTTCCCCATCACCTCCATCGAGGAGGGGACATGTTGCCTTGTTTCTCAGCGGGAGCGGTGCGCGGGGCTGGACCCGGGTATCTGATGGCACTGCAGGGTTATCTCAGCACAGCTATCGCCCGCAAACAGAAGACGGGGAAACTTCTGCAGCCTCGGGTGCTCTCGCCACTGATGGAGGAGCCTCGATAAAGTGCTCAGCACCCCACCCAGACCCTGATTAGACACGCAGCGTGCAGACAACACAGCCTGCAAGGTTGGAAAGGGAGTGCACATCTCGGCTCTTCCATCTCCACGCTGCTCGGGGTCTCACGTGCAGACCAGGAGCCCAAAATGTGGCAGGATCTTGGGTGGTGAAGCAACTTGAGATGCGTCTCTTTAACAAAGGCATTTCAGGTGGCCTGAACCTACAGAGTTCCTGGCCAGGGAGGGGAAATATCGGGGCTCAAGGAGAAGATCTCACCCAAGGAAAGGGAGGGCACTTGGAGAAGAGGCAGAGGTCTGGCAGGAGTGAAGAGCTTGGAACCAAGCCCTCTCCCAGAGGAGTGGGCATCACTGGGAGAGACCCACCAGGACGATGGGAAAGGACCAGCCCTGGGACCAAGCGGGAGCCACGGCAGCTCCCCAGGGTCCTTGGAGCCAGGGTGGTACCGCTGAGTGGGCACACGCTGCAGAAGACCCCCCAGGTCCCTCCTGCTGCCATGGCCTCTGGTCCCGGCCCTGGAGAGCAAAGCGGGTCTTGCCATCTTTGGCTGCACAGCAGTGTAGCTCTGCAGCA
>NW_010185058.1:37922-38570 GCF_000695765.1 Mesitornis unicolor | reverse complement strand
CAGGGGAACACTCAGAAAATTAGCAAAAGTAGTGGAGATTCCCAGAGAAACAAACGGAAAGCAGAGATTTCTTTTGACACTAAAGGGAGATGGCAGAAGAGCTGTGACTGAGACCAAATCTGCCCATCTCTGAAGTGTCCACCTCCTCTTTGCTCTCCCCAAGCTCTCTGACCCCAGGGAGCAGCAGCACCTCCAGCCCGACAGCACAGCGGGGTGAGAGGGAGCTGCTCCCAGCTAAAACTGGGGGATGCCCGATCCTATGGCACCCTGTGCACCACCTCCACTGCAAGGCACCAGCAGGACCCCACCACTGGGACCCCCAGCCTGTGGCAGCAGCCAGGCAACGATGGAGCCTCGATGGGCGCCCTGCTTGGCTGCACCTCCCTCGCTTGGGTGCCAAGCTCCCTGCAAGGGTGCCAAGCATCTCCCCCGGCTTTCTCTGCACCTGGGATACTTCTCAGGGCCACAAGAGCTGACAAGTTAATTTACTGCAACAAAACGAAGTGCATTGACAGTGCTACCCGGTGCAGGTCACGCTCTCCCCTCCCCAGCGACTGGTTCTTTGAGTCTTGTTTCCTAAGAAAACAAGGTGTGCGTGCGATCCCGCCGGGCGAGCGTGTGCGCGCCTGCGGCTGCCAACCAAATTTG
>NW_010185058.1:36260-37854 GCF_000695765.1 Mesitornis unicolor | reverse complement strand
GAGCCTCCGCAGCGGCGGGGAGGCTGCAGCGTGAACCCAGCCTTTACCAGCCACCGGAGAATCTCCTCCTCCGCAGCCGGGGCGCCGTGAGGCACAAACCTGCCGGGAACGACATGCTTGACTCATTCGTCTGCCCCTACAAAGATTCCTGTTTTTATCCTGGTCTGGCATTTCCTACATGGGGTCTTGCACGTGGCTGGGGGGCAGGGAGGGCAGAGCCGGGTGGGCAAAGTCCATCTCCTCCTGGCATCTGTGGTGAGATGGACATTAAGAAATGTCCTCAAGTTGCACCAGAGGAGGGTTAGATTGGATATTAGGAAAAACTATTTACTGAAAGAGTGGTCAAGCAGTCTTCCCCAAAAGGGTGATCAGGGACTGGAAGGGGCTGCCCAGGGCAGTGGTGGAGTCACCAGCCCTGGAGGTGTTCAAAAAACGTGTAGATATGGCACTTGGGGACATGGTTTAGTGGGCATGGTGGTGTTGGGTTGACGGTTGGACTTGATGGTTTTAGAGGGTTTTTCCAACCTTAATGAGTTGCTGATTCTATGGGATGTCCATCAGGATGGCGCTTTCCATGCAGAAGCTGTGGTCACCTCACCTCGGTGCTGCTGTACATCAGCCCTGTGCAAGGCAGCAGCCACTCTCACCAGTGCCCATCATCCCGGCACCACCGGTCCCCATCACCACCAGTCCCCAGGGCACCAGGAGCTGCAGCACCTCGAGGACCAGGTTTTACCAACCCCTGGAGGCAAAGTGAAAGGTTCTTGCATTTTCTAACCCTGCTGCAATTAATACTAAAGCTTTCTTTAGCCCTACTAGTGCGCCTGGGCAAAGGGGTCCAGGCTGGCTCCCAGCACGGGTGGGGAGAGCTGCACAGCCCTGACCCTGTGAGCATCCTTGCATTCTCGCATCCTCGCATTCTCGCCTTGCAGCCAATAACAAGCCCCAGCTGTGCCTCTGCAGCTACCGTGACCAGGTTCTTCCCCCAAAAGGTCTCAGAGGAGCAGCGGGAGGGACCTGCCCCATCACCCTGGAGTCAGGGCAGAACAAGCTGCACTTCACGGCTCGGAGGTGCAAAGCACCACTTTTTTCCCCCCCCCCGAGCCAGCGGCATCGCCGTCCTGCCGTGCCGTGACCCCTTAGATAGAGCAGGTCCCGTCCCACGTCCTCGGGGCCGCTTTTGCGCACAGGTCTGTTTATGTCTCCTTGTGCTGGCCCGCATCTGTGTTTATATGTGCGTTTCCGTATGTGTGCGTGTGGCTCTGTGTGTGTGGCGGGGTTTCTGGGTGTGTATGGGTGTCTTTTCGCATCGGGCTCTCCGCTAGCCTCTTAGAAAACGAAAACAAGGCTGGAAGCCTGGCAGCTGTTCCCCGAGCCCGGCTCCAGCACCGCTTCCAGACAGACAGTAACCGCAGGGCTGATGACCGAGCACACACGCTTCCCTTCAGGCCTTCTTAATTGCGTCGTCAGATATTCTGAAACAAAGGAAATTAAAAGACTATCCTGATAGCAATAAATATGTCACGGGACCAACAAGAGGCAGTCGGCTCCCCGGGTGTCTGGGAACGGTCCCCTCCCAGTGCTGGTGGGGGGA
>NW_010185058.1:0-36209 GCF_000695765.1 Mesitornis unicolor | reverse complement strand
GGCCGAAAGTTGGGTGGGCATTGGCAGCGCCACTGACCCTGGGAGAGGCCTGGGAGGGCTCCAGCACAGACGCGGGCCGGCAATGGCCACGTTGAATTTCTCATGGAAACTTGCGTAGGATCTTGCCAGGTCCCAGGATTTTTTTCCCTTGCCGTTGCCCAGATTTTCTCCAAGCCGCTCCTCTGATTTCCTCCAGCTGCCTGCACGCGAGCGCTGCGCAGCAAACGCCCGGAGCCAGCCGGGAGCAGAGCTGCTGCTGCTGTCCCTGCGGGCACGCGGCTGGTGGCACCCAGCTGCAGGGGACCGCTGGGTGCAGGATGGGTTACTGGCAAAGCCAGGGGACAGCAAAGGTGTTGGCGCAGGTTTAGGGGCTGAGCTGCATGGAGACCACCGAAACAGTGCCGGAGGACGGGAGAGCAGTGGGAAGCAGGGCTGGTGGAAGCAGGCAGGTTTTGGAGCAGGGATGAGCGTGATCTGGTAGTGCCCACGGCAGCAGCTGGCACAGGGACCCATCTCCCACCGACTGCCAGCTCGTGGATGATCTGAACACTTCGAGACAGCCCTGGCCCAGTATGGGGAGCACAGGCTCCAGCAAGGATGGAAAAGCTTGTGGGGAAGCAGGGCAGGGAGATCTGTTATCTGTCAGCGGAGGGTGGGACGAGAAACCCTGCGCTTCGACCACAGCGAGAGACGTTTTGGGAAGTTTTTCCTATGGCCAGGCTGGGGATGGGGATGCAGAGCAGGCAGTGCGCTCCTGCAGAGGAGCTGCTCACCGCAGCATCTCCGAGCACTGGACCCCAGTTCCACACTTTCTCCCAACCTCAACGTCCCGGCTGGGATGTGCAACGAGTTTGGTTGAGAGCAGACAAAGGCGAGAGCCGCTCGGAGATGGCCACGGCGAGGGGTTGAATTCAAGCAGCAGAATGGGTTTGCTGGTCTAAATCCCTTCTGGAGCCGGAAGGTTTTTTTGGCTTCCTTACAGCGGTGTCCAGCCTATTGTGGGAAAGCACTGAGCACCGATCACCACTTTGCCTCCCCTGAAGGCAGTGTCACAAGGCTCACAGAGAGAGGCTGGGGAACCGAGTCATTTTTGGCTGAAAAACATCTTTTCATAACCACAGGGGAGGAGGGAGCCAGCTGGGCAGAAAGCACAGGCAAGGCAGTTCCCTAGAAATATCCAAACTCCTCCAAAAAATAACCTCAGGTACTAACTCTCCCCACCCAGCTCTCCCCAGACCCCCTGTGCACCTGACCGGCTCACCGGATTCATCCCACTTCTATCTCCAAAATCCTCTTGCTCTCCTGACCCTGCTGATCACCCCTTTTGGGGCAATTTCTGCAAAGTTCCTTCAGGGCTGGCCCAAAAGGCAGCGAGGCAGCCAGGGTGCCCGACAGCACCCAAAGCCATTTTGCTGATGGGCACATTGCCGGGGCAGCGTCAAGAGGGCAAAGGCACTGCCTCTTCCCTTCCCGGGAGCCAGAGGGGAAGGAAACGCGGCCGCCTGGGGCTGGCGGTGGCCCGCACCGCTGCCAGGAGCACTTCGATGTGCCGGCAGCCACTTCCGCTGCTCTGAATTGCGAAGGCCCCCCCCCCGCCAGGGCGCCTTTGGCGGGCCCGCCAGCCACTTCCGCTGCTCTGAATTGCGAAGGCGCTTCCTCGGGGTGCTGTGGGCAGCCAGCGGGGAGGGATGGGCCACCACGCGTGGTCAGGCGGCAGATGCTCCATCCCAGCCCGAATCGGTGGCCGGTGGTGGCCGACCAGAGCCCCAGTGTGCACCAGGCCATGGGGATGCCAGATGCAAGCGCAGCGCCGTGGGGTCGGCCTGCAGCCCCCAGCGCAGTGTGCTGGATGACATCCAGAGCTGCGCACAACTGGTGCTGGTACAGGCAACATCCAGGCCCCAGGCTTGGTCTAGAGCCCGGGATTTTAGGCTAAGCACAAAGTGCGTCGATGCTGAGCAAGCAGCAGCTCTGAGGAGGGCAGGAGGAAGGCACTGTGCAAAACCCTGCTGCTCCCAGGAGCTCAGGCATCTCTCTTGGCCCTGAACTGTGGCTGCTCTTGGGGAAAAGGAGTGGAGGAGACTGTTCGGTGCTGCCCACCCTTGACACAAGGACACAGCTGAGTGCCCGGGTCCGTGCGGAAGGCTCCCTCCCAGCAGCACACCACACAGGGAGCAGGATGGGAAGAGCAAGGCAGCTCCTTCTCTTTGACTCCAGATGGAGGAGCGTGAGGGAGCGGAGCAGCTTGGGCACATGGGCAAGGGGAAATCTGAGGCCGTCCTCCCTCTTTGTGAAGCTGTTTGTGCATTTCTGTCGCTGGGTAAAACATCCAGCCCAAAAGCCCAAGGACACACAGCCACCTTGCTCCAGACATACCAGGGAAGCCACCCCACCGCTGTCTGCCGCAGGGCAGAACCTACTCTGCCCCACCAGGGGAGCAGGCTGCGGCCCCGCAGTGATTTCCACGTTCCCCTTCTTCTTCCCAGGGTGAGTCTCCGAGGAGGAACTTCCCACCAAGAACAGACTTGCCTTGCTCCCAGCGAAGGGGAATCTGCGCACTCGCTTGGCTTCAGGATTTGCTCTTACTCAGAAGGCATCAAGGCTTCTTTGTAACCTTGTGCCTAGCAGAGGGCCATCTGTTGTGGCTGGCCTCCCTCTTCCTCCCGGCCCACACAGATGGGTTTAGTTCCTTCCAAAGAGCTGCCTGTTCATGCGTTTCCCCACCAAAGGTATGTTCCTTGGCTGCGGGAACAGCAGCGAAAGAGCAGGTGGGCCCCCAAGAATGAAGAAGGTTTTTTCCTCCTTCCTCAGCTTAACTAGGGCAGCGCAGCCCTCGCCGTGTCCCGAATGGTCCCGGAGGAACATTATCACCCCCCTCCGCCTGCTGTCTGCTTCCGAAAATGCCAGCAGATGAGGCTCAAAAATCCACCCCCCAAGCACAGCGTGGCTCCTGCAGCCCCTCATGGGAGGGTCCTCTCACCAATTCTCCATGAACCAGTTTTTTCAGTGGAAAACCAGGTTTCTGAGGAATGGGAGACCGTCACCAAAAACTCCTGAAGACAACCCAAAGCTCGGACTCCTGAACGGTTCCCATACATTTTCACTCCATCTCTGCTCTGCTGTCACGTGCCAAATCATCCTCTTGCCCACCTCTCCCCACCCTCACACCCACCCTGGAGAGGCTGTTCAAGGCAGGATGTGCTGCCCAGGGCTGGGCAGCCACGGGGTGGCCCACCCGCACCTCTTGGGAATGCTGTGTACACTACAGGATTTGTGGGGATCAACTCTAATCTCCACCGAACATAAAGAAAGTGACTCTTTGTTTCTCAGGAGGCTGCAGAAATACTGGTCAGCAAAATTCTCGCCCTTTCTGCACCAGTAAGTGATGGCTAAACCTTATTTTAGATCAAAGGAAGACAGGAATTGCCAGATCAGACCTAAGGACCATCCAGCCAGACTCTGCCTCTGGCAGTAACTCACACCAGATGCCCCAGAGGAGGGTGCAAAGCCTCCTCAGAGCATAGATGCAAAATAATTTGCCAGTGCATGACTTATTATCCCATACAGGGACACAGGAGCAAACCCGCTGGCTTTGCTAGCCAAGATGGGTATTCACACCAGGTCATTCAAAGACCAACGTTAGCGGTGAAACGTCCCCCTGCAGATAACGGAGAAAGAGAGATGAAAGACTTCCTTCGGAGTGATTCAGAAGAAGAGTCCATCTCTGCTCTGAATCATCCTGGGGAAGAGCTGATCTCTCTTAATTGACCAAATATGGAGTTAAGGGCCGTTGGCCTTAATCTCAACCCCTCAAACACCTCCAATTAGGGTGAATACATTGTCATAAAGGGTTTCAGCTTCAGCAAAACATCCCTCTGTGGGACCTCTCTGAGATGCCTCCATCAAATACAAGGTGCCACCAGAACACACAACTGAGGAGCAGACCACAGGTAAAAGTGAGACGGCATCCACCGAAGGGCTTAACTTAGCACAAAGTTTGTTTCCCAGAGCCCCGCTTCGCAAGGCTCTCTAGTAACATTCCAGATTAACCAAGGAAATTCCTAACAGAGCTATGCAACATGAGAGACTCCAGATAAGCATCTGATGAGAGCACCTTGAAGAGCTGAGATCTCTGCCACATCACTCCAGGCAGATCTGTGTGACCTCAAAAGAGTCACTTCCAGTTTAAATTTAAGCTTCTCCCTCTTTAGAGCGGGAATAAAGACGTTCAGCCTCCTTTGCAAAGAGTCTCGTGATCTGTGGATGAAATAAGTAGTGTTGGATTAATGGAACTGCTGTCAGAAAGCAGAGGAAATACCAATAGCAAGACACTGAAAAGCCCAAGCCTGCCCATGAGCAGCGTTTCCTGCCGCAGTGATGCGCACGGGGCCGACTACGACGCAAGCGAAGCCCTCGTGACGTAACGACGCGGAGCTCTCGGCTGCCGTCGGGTCACGGCAGGTCTGAGCAGCAGCACGGCGCTCAGCCCAGCACGCTTTCCTCGGCCCGGGCGCGCGTGGAGCGGCTTCAAAGGCGCCCTGACATCAGCACACCCAGCCCTCGCCTCTCCACCGGCGCGGCCGGCTGCCTCGCAGGTTTGCGGAGTTTCACACACTGTGCTCCAGGAGCAATTATCAAAGCACTTGAGTCATGAGAAGCCTCACTGACCATTACTGAGTACTTCCTTTGTCCAACGTGGAAGGATGCCCAGGCAGAAATATCTGACTTTCACATCTAACTCTCTTTCCTAACAGAGCTTCTTACACAGCGAGCCCTGTTGCTGGGCTATAGGGAATTTTTGTCCCGGGCTTCTTGACGTGATCCTTTTCAGACAGAAAATCCTGACTCATGAAGCCGTGACGTTGAATATACTGCTGTGTAAGGCCTGATACAATTAGATACTTGGCACCGGCTAACTCCTAATCCAGCCAAGGAGAATATATGCATTTTTGAGAACAGAATATTTTTATTTTCTATGTTTAAGCAAAGGGAAGAGGAGGGAAGTCTTAGCAATGCCTTAGTAATGAAGGTCACCCAAATACAGTCAATGTCTCCCACTGGATAGTTAAATAAGTGAAATGGAAAAATAATGGCTTTCCCTTTTCCTTTGCAATCAGTGGCCAAATATGCTGATTCTCTTCCGGAATGAGCAGCTGCCAATTTCAGAGAAGAAAATCTCCCGTAGCCAAGTAGCTCAGCTCTTACATGCTCTCAAACAGACTGGGAAAAGGAAAGCGGGCCAGCCAATCGGCTAAATCATTTCTGAAAATGAGTAGGTAATGGCCTTTCGAAACACCACCAACATGGCAAATTGACTTGCAAACTGACGTCTCTTTTGAAGCAGAAAATATCGTGTCAAATCCTTGCTCACTCTTGGATCTTCTTTGCAGAAACACTGCGGGTTGACTGTGGGTCTGATTTCCAAGTCACTCAAAGCTATTAAGCACACAAAGCTTCCCCAAACTTTACGCAAGCAGCAAGCACCTTTGGATGAGCCTGTCTGGCCTTATCCAAAATGTATAGAGATGCTGAGAGTGCTCAGGGTCTATTTTGGGTATTCCTGCCCCAAAGCCTCAGGTTTAGCTCTCTTTGCAGTACCTTAAAAATAGAAAATGAATGCTGTCAGGCGACTGGCTCAATTCTTTTTTTCACTTCAGGGTAATTCCACTGCATCGGCAGGGAAACCAGGTAAAAGCCAATGAACCACAAGCCAAAGGAAATATTTGGTTGTGTACATGCAGCTACGCTTTGTCTAGATGTCGTGCTTACCAATATCTTCCACATGTCTGAAGTCTGCACTGATTCAGAGCCTCTTTACCATGGAATAACACCAAGATTGTTCTGGGGGAGCTGTGCTACGGTCTCCTGCTCCTCTTGAAGTTGGTCTACATGGAGGCTGGTGCCAAAACCAGAGGCCTTTGCCCACTGCCTCACAGCTCCTGAGCTTGTTTTCACCATTACCCTTGCACCATCATCAGACAGGGAGCCAGATCAGCAAAAGTTCTTGCTGAGAAATAACCCAACAAACAGGCAGCTGACCCAAGCTTTTAGGAGAACAGGCAGGGAATGCAGCAGTGGTAAGCGACCTGTGCTGTCCCTTCCCAGCTCTCTGCTTAGGGACACAGCCAGGAATCACTAAAGTCCTGCTGATGCCTGATCTTATGGCCTAGTAGGAAGGATCAGTGGCAAGTAATTGCCTCCAGTGAACAAGAGCCAGTCTTCAATAAATGCAGGCGAAAGATGCTGGGGCTGGAGAGCTGTAGCAGAGGACAGCTGGAGATGTGTGAGCAGAGCTCAGCAAAGGTCTCAGATGCCAGGGTGGAATGGCAGAGAGGAAAAAAATACAACTTTTTGTTTGCATGCAAGCAGAGCTTCTTCACACTGGAAATACTGGTCATTAATGAAAATGCATCACCTTATGCTGTTCTATTAAAGCTTTGGAAGCATCCAGAAACATCTGACAAGATGTAATGGCATCTCCTGCAAGGGCTCATGAGATGTGGTTCCTGCCCCAAAAGGCCTGTGCTCTCCATAGGGGGGAAGAGTGGAAGGGAGGGAGTCCTTCAGCAAACCACTGAATGCCCCCGGTGGGGCACACAGAGAGGTCTCCCGCACCCCAGTGCTGTGCTTCACCCATAGGAACATGCAGTTTCAATTCACTGGTTAGACTGAACCTCCAAGAAAAAGTATTCAGGGACAAAAAGCAACTGTCCCCCCAGCTCTCCTGAGAAGTCCCTGACCCGCGGCTGCATCTCTACCACCTGCTCGGGCTGACATTCACGGTTCCGAGGCTGGCAAAGGCTCGGGTAGATGCTAGCCAACTCAAAATGCCACTTTGTTTTCTAGAGACACCATTTTCCTGTGTTTTAGACAGTCTTACCCTCTGTTACTGAAAAAAGGTCTGTGTGTGATTCAAGGTCAATTTACTGCACAAAGGACTTGGTTTCCTGTTATCAAGCCTAGACTCTCATCAGAATAAACATCCCCTCACTGCACGTCCTACAAAGAAATACAAGTAATATGAACAGAATATATCATGACATGCTGTCAAAGAAACCGGTACCTTATACTTTCCTACCACATCCCCCTTCTCCCACCAGTAAGCACTTTACCAAAGTCCTCCAGGGCAGGTCTTGGGTGCTTTCTCGTAAGTAGCAGCAACAGGCCTTGAACCTTCCTGAACTATGCTCAGGGACTGTCTTCTCCATAGCAAAGATCCCCTCCCTAACAAGGTGTTAAATGCAGAGCTAAACCATGAGCTAATCGGACAAGAAAACAAGAGGCATGCCCAGGGAATCCTTAGCCCTTCCAAAATGAAGGCAAAGTAAACGGGGACAGCTGTATTATTTCCTTTACAATCAGAGACCACACGTACACTACTAAATCCACTGATCACACCTTGAGTATCTCAATTCCTAATTTTCTAGTATATAAAGGGCAAATGGCAATCGATGCTGCATTAGAACAGTAGGTCATTGATTCTCCGGGAAATGCCATACAGGCACCTCTGGCACACAGATCCCCAGGGCGGTGTTTCCTATGGAAAACTCCTGTGAGGCTTCGGAATTTCAGCCTCCGCTTAAAGGAAAGATATACGTGCCAACCTGACTTAAATTAGCCTTGGAAACCAGCTGTGGAAAATGTGCCAGCTCAGATGCAAATCCCTCTTACTTACCTCGTGATGACAACAAAAGCCTGATGAAATTTTACTCATCCATTAACAAAAAGGACTTTGCCCAGCGACACACGTGGGTGGGATTCCAGCAGGGTGACATTATGCTTTTGGCACGAGGATCTTGGCCCCCAAGAACGGCAACCCTGTGGCATGACAAACGCCGGCACTCCACTACAGCAGGCCACAACCACATACTTTACCTGCTGACTCAAGAGGAAGAATGCAGAACCTACAAAAATTAAAGCTCCGGCCAAAATCCCGAGATGGTAATCTCATGGAACAGTTTTCAGGTAAAGATTTACGATTAGAATTAGACTCATGAGAACACTAGCTGAGTTCTAATGGCAATTATAGCAAGGCATATCCCAGGTATTTCACTGGTATCGCTTCAGAAATGCCCTGGAAGAAACCATGATTGCTTAGCTCACTTAGTGTTACAGTACGATTTTTGTATTACCACCATGGAGAGAGGTCCCTTCACGCTCCGCTGAAATCAGTAGCAAAGCTCTCCTGTTTTCAGCATTAAACAATCTTCATTTCTCCTACTCCCCTGTCATGTTTCATTTCTTCTCTCTGCTCTCTTACCAAAACTGAAAGCAGCAGCAACCAGGTCAGATGATTTCCTAGGTGACACGCGGCAGTGGAAATCCCAAAAGAATCCTCAGTTTTCAGGTGAAAAACGAATGTTGACACCTGTCCGTAAGACTACCGGGCAGCACCAGGGGCTGGGGTTATTTTCTCATTGAGGAAAGTGCATTTAAGGATGTGGTTGAGACAATGCATTTTCCGTTTGACTTCAGTTTGACTTTCAGTTAGAAACAGAGATACCACTCTTCTTGTTAAACACTATCCCAGAAACAAGAAGCGATTTTTAGAAGCCCTGTCAACCTATTTGCAGCTCGGCAGGTTAAGGATATCCACATCACAGCTATTGAAAAGCCTGTGGTCACGATCAGTGAGAAAGGGCTCCTCTTCTTCACTGATTTTCTGAACAACCCCATCAAGCATTCACTTTCCCCTCACAGAATGTTCCCAATATTCTGGTTTTTAAAGCGGCTTGTAATCTTAATTGCTGTTTGTATCTTTGGGAGATCAAAGGGAGGATGTCTGTGATTCTTTGTATTACTCAGTGTTACATTAGCACAAAGATCACATATTCATTTGTTTTGCTGTAAAAGGTAACAGTCTCCTTTCACTGCAGGCACATAATTACTGTAAGCATTCAGGGGACTTGCCAAATGATGCATGGGGGTAGGAGGAGAATCTTTGAAGAAAATTGTTCAAACGTAATTTAGTTCACTAATTGGCAAGGGACCGTTACTAACGAATTGCTTCTGTTTTATGTCAGTAGTGAATCAGGTCGATGATGTGTAACATACATTAAGTCAGTTAATGAGTATTAACTAGAAATGCTACCGAAACACAAGAAAATGGTTTTTTTACCTTTAGCTAGCCAAGCAGAATCACTAATAAATAAAAGGATATGTGTAAGTGGCTTATATGATTCCAATCTGCAGTGGAAAGACTTTTCTTAGAATCTGATGGTAACCACAAGTTTGTGGGAAAGAAAAATCAGACGCTTACTGTGGCAGCTCATCACAAGTTACTTTATTTCTAACCAAGCCTGAAATGAAAATGACTAAAAGTCATTACCGTAAAATACCTGATCAGAAGCCAATGTGAACTGAGACAGTGAGTCTCTGGCCATGGCTACAGGACCAAGGCACCGCGCGGTGTGGATTCACTTTGTGCTGTCTGTGTGCGCGCTCTCCTACGTGGTGACACAAGACGGCTCCACTTTCACTGTGGGACCAGATGCTTTGCCTCTCCCAGTGTGCACCGAGCAAGCCGGTATGCTCCTGAGCCTGGCTGTGCCAGGAGCACAGGAGAAAGACCAACACGTTTGAGCAGCCAGAATCAC
The DNA here is from genome assembly GCF_000695765.1 of Mesitornis unicolor. Lineage (NCBI taxonomy): Eukaryota > Metazoa > Chordata > Aves > Mesitornithiformes > Mesitornithidae > Mesitornis > Mesitornis unicolor. Next base: position 26,613 of record NW_010185058.1, on the reverse strand, counting down.
AGACGCGTTCAACTTTCTCCTGTACACACAACACACCACCACGACAAGGCTCTGGCTGCAGGCAGGACGGCTGAAGGAGGATGGAAGCCACGCACGCCAGCGGTGCCAGGGCAGAGCTTTCAGGTCAAGGCAGGTTCCGAGCCACAGCTGCTCTGTGAAGAACACAGGACTCCCGTGGATGTGCAGGCATGAGAGCAAATATCATTACAAAATCTGGGCAGAAGGAAGATTTCTGGTTTGCTCTGGCATGTGAACAAACTGGCTTATTAGGCCACAGGTGCAAAAATCAGAACACAGGACTGAAAGTGAGGATAAAATGGAGAACTCTCATGTTCTGCAAGTTTTGTGAAATAGGCATCAAGCCACGAAACCTGCCAGACACTGCTGCAGGCTCAGGGACAGTCAGTGGTCTGTCTGCCTAGGGCCGCGTAAGGACAGCCACAGTACTACCACTAGGACTGCAATCTCCAGCTACCTGGAGAAGGAGGTGGACTGAACATCTAGGGGTGTTCAGCTCCAGCATTATCTCTACGCAGTCAGCTAGTTCTAGTCTGGCTTTCAGCTCTGAGATGGCCAACCAGAGAAAAAGCACCAGAGAGATGCATCAGTCCCCACTTTCTATTCTGTATCAGCAGTGAGGAAGATCCTCAATGTCTGGAGCCAACCTCAAGCGCTGCCACAGCAGAAGACATCACCACATTAAGGGCGATAGGAAACCTGGTGGGACAAGTGATGGCGCTGGTGGCCAAGGTCCTTCAATGAGAGGCCTTAGACAGCATGGGACAGATACTTGTCAAGTGATTCTCACTTACAGAGCTGTCTGACGTACACCACGAAAGAAACACCTCGTATCCAAAACTCCAGCTGCTCTTCAAGTCCTGTCCTGAAGTATCTATGCTATGTCAGGGATGCAGGAACACTACTGGGCACATTACTATGTTGTACTCTAGTGCTTTTATTTCCCCACCACTGTAAGACATGAACACTTCAGGCAACCAACATTACGCTGGGAAGAGAGTGCACTACATTCCCTTCTTCACTGTCTCATACTTCAGTATCTCTTTTGCAATGTACATAAAGTAATCCAAAGGCTGTTCCTTGAACATCTTTTTAAAAATGTCTAAGGCCAATTCAGACCACTTTGCTCCTCTGACACCAGCAATAGCCATTAGGTCTTGACAGAGTGTCTGCCAGGCAATCTACACGACACAAAGCACAGCACCTTTGCTCCAAAGGACACAGTAATTTTTTCCTTTGTTGCTGTTGTTTTCCTTACCTGTATTTGCAACCACAAGGTACCTTTACGAAAGTTAGGTTTGAAATGTGGTGTATTTCAACACAATTTATAACGCATAAGCACATGGTGGGTTGCTGTTTTAGAAGTAAGCTGATAATACGGTCATAGCAACACTACTTGCAGAGTCAGAAAAAAAAAAACATTCAGCAACAGCAGAAAATCTGTATAGATTACTTTATCTCTGCCTTCAATATAGATAAAAACCCTTCTTTGAAAAAAAATCTATGCTCCGGAAACAGTAGATAGGATGAGGTTAAGCACAATCTAGCGAATCATGAGACTCGTTGCTTGCTGGCATTAATACCTCAGAGAGTTCATCTTGAAACAGTGCCAGTAAATATTGATGACATATGGGCAAAGACAGTCCAGTCCCAGAGGAGGAAATTTAGCTGGGGTGGGGTGGGTGAGGGTGGGGAGAGAGACGAGAGAATGAAGCACACAGACACCATTCACATGGAGTTACAAATCCTCAACTTTAGAACGTCAAACAAGTGCTGTAGGTTGACATTGTCATGACAATCATGGTGCTTGCTGTCTCTTTGCCATACAAAGTTTGCACTAGACAAATAAACATGCAGAAATACGTGCAATATGTGGAAGAATTAAACATTGGAAGGGAGTAAATGGCTTTGCCAGCCAGGTGACAATGCAAACTCACACCTTCCAAAATGCACTTTGTGTCAGAATGAACATCATTTCCTGCCTTCCAGAAGCGGCTTCTCTGGTTCACTGACCTTCCTTTTCTTCGTGGGTCCTGTTACCTCTTCCTGGCTAAAGGCAAGGTTCAGGCAGCTTATCTGTAAGAACCATCAGAAACAGTGATCATTCTCACGGTGCAGGCTCCTGCTAGATGAGTCAAGAAATGCAGCTTCCAGAACGACAATGTATTTTCCTAGATCCTCTTGGCTTTGTTCAGTGTGATAGTCCTCTCCAGAAATGCAATTAGGAAAGGAATCAAAACTGGAATACTGGATGGAATTGGGACTGCAAGATTTGTGAAAGCAACGGGTTCAGCTTCAGGGACAGAAGCTCAGTGGTTCTGGTGGCACAAGGAACAGTACCCATATCCCCACCACCAACAGAACACACCAGGAGCAGGGAGACCTTTCAAATATAATAGCTCACAGGGCACAGCCTTTTTCACCAATCTCAGATACTCATAAAAGTAGGTAAAATAAGGAAGGCACACGTCAAATTTCTGGAAACAGACTTTTAGGACGAGACATACAGTACCTCTACTTGTACATCAGGGAAATTCAACACAAGCTGGTTGATCTCAGACTTCAATGACTACCTGTGCACCTGTGAAAAATAACTAAGCAAAGCAAGCTTTTACCCAAGAGGCCTGGCTTCCTTCTAGAAAGACACAAACCTCTCTCAAAAATATTCAGGGGTCTACAAGCCAAAAGGTTAAAAACCATGTTCTAACCTATGTTAGAACATAAATGAGTCAATGGTACAGGCAACTCAGACAGACCAAAGAGAGACGGACAGCCAGAACAGCAGTTGAAGTGTTGGCTGTGCCAAGTGACAAACTCATTCTTGTTGTCACATAACATATTTGCATTTTTACAGTAACAATCTGGAGCTGCAGAGAATAACGTGTGTTGTTGCCCACCCAGAAGGGACAAAGCACACAGTCTAGCAATGTAACCTCTCTTGCTCTCACTGGAACTGAGCTGACACACCACGGCACACCGCAACTTTGCATCCAAAACAAGGCCAATTTGGATGAAAATAAGGTGAATGAAGATGGAAAGAAGTGCTAACCAAGTTCCTGCTCCAAAACAGGAGTGCTTCACTCCTAGTTTCACCGTAAAACATGAGGAATCCTGTAACTGAAGCAGGATAAACACAAGGAGTTAATAAAGAGCTATTCCAGAATGCATCCTGGAGACAAGCACAAGGTCTCCAGATTACAAGATGTGGATATTATAGAATTCCCCACTCACGTCATCAAGGCTTTCTGTCTGTCTGACCTTGGTTTGAGGCTTCGGTAATCTCCACATAGCAATGGTCTTTCTAGTGTGTGAAATAACTCTGATTACGGATTAACACCAAAATAGTTTGAAACAACCTCACTTTGCTCCTCTATCGTGTTTCAAATTGGTTTTCCTCCCCTCTTCCCTCCTCTTCATTATGAGCAATACAATATTGCTTAACGCAGAAAGTACAATTTCCTTTCCATAAAAACAGAGAAAACACGAGTCTGCCAAAGTGGGACGGGCAGGTTCTCCTTCATCCTGCACACTCAGGCTGACAAAACTTCCAACGCTGCCCAGGGCGTATTTGCTTGAGGAAGGAGTGATGAGTGGATCTCTGTGTTACAGCTCCTGACCTGATATCCAGCTGCTCAAACTGGCATTTTAGGCAGTTATTTACTTTCCTCTCCCTGGCATCATTTTAACCTGTCTGCTTCCTTTTTAGAAGTAAATGGCCCAGAGGGGGGAAACACTGCATCCAAAAACTCTCCAGTGCTAACACAGCTGCAGGGTTTGTACCCTGTCCTGCTGGCCACACAATAAAGCAAAGCGATGATCCTCGGTTTCCTGGTCCCCAGTCACCTGAGTAAGGCCGCTCTCCTTCTATTTTAGCCTAAACCGCATGAAGACAGCATCAGCTAGACTTGGTGCTTTTATTTCCTCTGCTGAGGAACGGACCCTCTGCAGCAGGCAACTACTCAGCAAAGTTTTTACCCCTTTGCTATTCCTCCTAAATTTTCCGCATGGACGGGATACTTTTGAGGTGGGAGAAACAGCCACAACGAGCAGCTGCTCATGCAGAGTCCATGCAGCTCTCTGACTCTCCTCCCCTTTACCACAGGCAGCGTGACCAACTATCAGGAACCTGAGATGGGAAGAGGGAAAACATCTATGCAAGCCATCAAGTGCTCCAGATAAGTACTATTCATCTACTGAATGAATAAGATGTCAACTGTGTGAGGTATTTCACCAAAGCCAACATGTCCTGTCCTGCCCTGGCCCAGCTACAAGTTCACATAGGAACTCAGAGCCAGGAACAGATCCCAGGTCCAACTTCCAGGTCCCATCCTTAACCAAACGCTCAAGCTTCTTCCCCATAAATGTTGCTCTAAATGGGATTAAGGCAAAGCCTACGAATATTTATTTGACTTTAACCAGAAAGTAAACCTCTTAAACGGTGTGGTGAAAAGCAGGAAATCCCTCCCGTTGACTAAACATACAATCAAAGCCTCCAGAAGTTGATTAATTCTAATTTTTCCCATGTGTTGTGACGCTTGACTTAGAATAACCGATAGGACAGCCTGCGTTGTATGAATGTTGTTTTCTTGTCTTACACAACCACTGCAGGCCCTCGGCTCACTGATGAGCCAGGTGCTATAAAAGCACACAGTATAAGGCCCAGACCCTCGCACGCTTTACCCTGACAGGTAAAAGGGACAGGTGGGACAAGTCCAGATCAAGCAGCAATGACAGGAACGGACTCACGACCTCCCGACTCTGAGTCCACGGTGTAGTTTGAATGTCCTGTTTTACAATACTGCACAACATGTGAAAAAGTAGTATCTTGCCACAGAATTCTTCTGTAAAAATACAGCTAACTTGTGAATCATACAAGTGTTACTAATTTCTGGCATTAAACTAAGAGGACAGCTGCACATTGTCTGGAGAAGATATCAGGCTAAAAATAGATTAGACTTAGATTAAAGCCTTCCCAAGGCAGACTGGTGGAAGAAACAACGAGCAGACCACAGCTACACTGCTATTCTTAGATAGACAAAATCAGGACCTAGTTTTGTGCTCTGCAATTTTCAGTCCCCAGCGTCCCCACGTATTCCGGCCAAAAATTCCCAGCATAAATCGAAGCAATTTTACAGCTCTTCTTGACATGTGTTTTGCTTCCCAAAGCATCCTATGTAGAAAAGCTAAAATTGCACAAGAGCATTCGACTGTGGCTCTCTTTGTCCCTGGTCTGCCCCATGCTGAGGTTTGGCACTTGGCAAATTTTATGCCCTCAGAAGAGTTCCCTTTATCAGGGACACAGTGTGTTTAGTTTGGCACCTTGTAACTATCCTGACAAATTCAGACACACATTAATGTCAAAAGAAGTCCCGTTCCTTCAAGCGAGTCAGAAGAATAAGGACTGAGGTACAAGACTTAACTGCTGAAATAAGACAAAACGATCCTCAGTCGTCAGCGCAATAGATGGTATCTGCAGGGCACATCTATCATCATCAGGAAACTTTAATCGAGAGAGCCAGTGCCTGATGTATCCTGCGATTTCAGCCGCAGCTAGCACCGACTTGATAGCACAGCAAATGCTTGCCACTTCCAAAAATCAAGCCAGTGACTCTTTAAATGAATCCCCTAAGAACTGAGGCATCCCTGGTGAATGGCCATTTCTCTCCGGCTGAAGGCAATAATCCCAATCTACTCACTGGCTGTTGGCTGCTCCAAGCACTCCAAGCACAGCAAAACCAAGGTTCTCAAGGTACGTCACGGTGTCCAGTGAAAGGACAAGAGGAAACGGACTCAAAGTGAAATGCAGGAAATTCCATTTAAACATAAGGACAAACTTTTTTTATGTGAGGGCAATCAAATACTGGCACAAGCTGTCCAGAGAGGCTGTGGAGTCTCCATCCTCTGAGATATTCAACACCTGATGGACAAGGTCCTGAGACGCCAGCTCCACTTGAGCAGCGAGGTTGGACACGACTATCTCCAGTTGTCTCTTCTGACCTCAGTGATTCTGCGAAGGCAGCACAGTGGTTAAGCGCTCGACACAGGGCTCAGCACTGGTCTCATATCAGTTTCCAGTAAAGCGATCACACTGACATCAGTGGAATTAATCCTGATTTTCATCTGTACAAGTGGAGGAGAATCATGCTCGTTAGCATGAAAGCCAATTTACGCAGGTGGAAGAATGAAAGACACTCACTGTGGTGCTTCTGTGGAACCTTGCCACATTTTTGTCCCCAGGAAGTCATGCCAACACATCACTGACTACCACTACTCCTCTTCTTTTTCCATAGCTCACTGTTAAAACCTCTGACATTCAATGCAATTTCTTTTTCGCAAACTGGAAGTCTCACAGGCCTACTCTGTACCTCATGGATATTGTAGCATTTGAAGGACTAATGAACAGATTTTCCCAGAAGGTAAAAAAAACCTGTTATTCAAAAATTCCCGATTAAAAAAACAATAATCAATCCCTCTCCTTACAACCTATTCCAGGGCCCTTAATTACTGTGTGCTGTTGTGCTGGCCATCCTGACTGCAGGATCACAATCCAATACGCCTCCCAAAACTGAGAGCCTTTAAGATCCCAGCATTGTAACAGAAGGCGAGAAGCGATGGATACTCCTTCCGCCTACTAGGCTGCTACCCAGCTTAGTCCCTCATGGGACATTAGATCTGTCCAACCCTAGTTTATGCAGACTTCTCTAGAGGGTCTGGTTGCGAGCACGTACGTTATGAATAGATGTAAAGGCAGCCAGCGTAGTAGTGTCTTCCTGCAGACGTCCCTGGGGTGGCTGCCAGGGAATCTGAGGGTGCAAGGGTTAAATCTCCCCAGATCTGTGGGGTGATGAGCCTCACCTCTGAGTGAGGAGATCACCAGGAAACTGCTTCCTGTGCGCTAGACAGGGATAACTCATGCAAGGGATGAATGGCCCCAAGATACAGCTAAGGATCTGACGTGAATTGAGAGAAGCCAGGAATTTCCTGACCTCCCTGTCTCACTCCTCCCAGAATGGCCTGAGCTCACAGGAAGGAGAGGGGCAAGCTCATCTCTGAATCTTTCTCTCTTCATTGTTTGGGTCTGCGTAGCCTCAGCTGGTTTGGAGGAGAAAATGTTCTGGGAACTTCTCATCAGATACAGCTCTCTTGATAGACAGTTAGAGATAAACCTTTCTTTTTTTTTTCTTTTCTGTAAAAGTTCAAGATAATGACATTGCCACAGAAAAATGCTTTCCTATTGCTCTGCAAATGGCAGGCTTCATCCTTCAACTGCTTTCTGTCATGGCAGTTTTAAAAGTGGTTTGCCTGGGAAAAATCAGACAACAAAGGTCTTGATCTCCAAGCTGTTATTCTGCAACTGAATCCACTTGCGCTGACCTTCACTTCCAGACAGAAGCTGCGTACAACACGGAAGCTCAGCAAAGGCACAAGAATCTCCATGAGGACGACCATGGCCCTGGGCACCAACAGGACACCGATCACTGCAGACACAGCAGATGTTACTCGCAATGCGTCATCCATGATAGACTGTGTTCACACTGGCTTCCATCACTGACAGAGTCCCTTGGAGAAAGAGGACATGGCCAGGTAGCCAAGTCTTCTGCATGGGAGCAGCAGCTGGAGGCCAGACAGGCTATCCTCCGAGGTCTAAGTCAGCACTGATTTGCAGCACTTAGGTATGAATCTCTCCCTAGACACCTAACTCTCAGACAGCTCCAGTTAAGAGAGCTAATCCACATGGCAGGAGTATGCCTACAGCAGGCAGTGAATCGCAGTGCAGAGACCCCTGAGCTATCATTGGTCCAAACTGGTTGTGTCCACAACACTCTTCCTCATGTCCCACAGCGGTCTGGTAGCATGAGCACGGCCAGCCCAGCAGCAGAAGCAGTGTCTGGTACTAGAGTGGAGCCAGAAACTTGGGAGGCAGCACTGACTTATGCTGTGCTGATATGGCCACACCATTTCCAGCCCTGGCGCAGGCTCGGTCAGAGGCGACTCAGGGCTCTCTGCTTCATGGTGCAGTCAGACTGTGCTCTAAGGACCACCCCAGAACTTCAGCCCACAGCTTCCTGATGGGAGATAACAGCCTGCAGAGGCATCTACATGGTCAGATTTTACTCATCTTCTGGTTCTGTTTCATTCCAAACCCATTCCACTGCAACATGCTAGCTTACATGAAGACAAAGCTTACCAAAATCAATGTGCAGGACAAGAACAATAAATGATTCACAAAAGGATAAAGAAGAATTCAAGACGTTATATGAAGTTCAGTGCAGGACCCCATTCTCATCAGCAGACGAATCAATGGGCAGCAATTCCCTATTTTACCCAACTCTTCACAACCACTAGAATGCCAGTAGAAAGAAGCAAGAGGCACAAAGATAGCACGCTGGCCCAAATCCTTGGCTGATGCAATCAGAAAAACTCTCCTGAAGTCAGCAGAGGTGGGCTCATTTACATGCTGGTGTCTAACTCTGGATGATTAAGTACAGAGATGCTTTGCTGGGAAAGGGCAATCTCTCATTTGATCCTAAGTATCATCAATCACGAGATGGCAGATAACGAGCTAGCTGAGTACATGTAAATTTTTCTCCAATCCGAAAAGGCCTCTGCCACAGACTCCATGGCCATTACTAAAGGCCAGCTGCAGTTCTAACTGGACAGGAATAGCTGCTTCTCTTTTGGCAGATCTGTATCCTTTGCCTGTCCCATGTTGATTAGATAAACATAAGCCTTTAATACTTTCATTCCTGGTTTTCCTGAAGAGCTATAGGTCAGGAAGATAACGACCAATAAACACAGTTCCAACAGCATATTTTTTATTTTTCATAACCAAGGAACCAGAAAGGATAAAGCAGTTCACTTTACATGAAGAACAGTAATGGACTCGTTCAGGCTTCCAAAAGCAACTTGTGACTGTGGGTACCACATTTCTGAAATCAGCACTTCTTGAACATCAAATCCTTGTAGAGATATCAAATTCCGGGACACTGCAAGTTGTTTTAGTTAGTTCTGAAAATTCTGGCCTGAATGTTTAACTGCACAGAGAGCACCTTCAAACCCAAGTCCCTGCGGTGCTGCTCCACAGAGCTGAACAGCTCACACTGCGCTGCCACCAGAGGGGCTGCTCTCCTGCCCAGACCCTTCTTGCCCCTTCCTCGCTGTCCAGTCTTGCCTGCTCCCTTACAGCAGCGCTGGTACCTGAGCGATCATTCTGTGCGCCAGTTCAAGGGGACCTTCTTCTGGTGGAAACCCAACGCTCAAAGTCATGCACTGACACTGCAAGCCTTGGCCCACACGTCTGCCCCAAAAAAGCAGACCTCCATGGTCCAGGCTAGGTTGCTGCCCAAGGCCCTTCACACACCAAGCTAGTTAAACTCTGAAATCCAGGAGGAAACAAGTCACTTTGGAGACCTTATAGCTTTTCAAAGCAGAGAGCTTCTCTGAACACTCCTGACAGCTGGAAAACGCTGTTACTGGACTGTAGTGTCGTCTGGATAACAAGGAGGTGTTCGCACTCACACCCCAACAGGACTACTGCTACTCATCTTACCCATACGTGACCCTGTTAGATAACACCCAGCTCAGACTTCCCATTCACCCAAGCTTGTCCTCATTTTTTAAGACAAACCTCACTCACCAGTTTGGCTTCCTGATTCAAGTGAAGTACACAATGGCCATTTGTTTCAATCACTTTCCTCAGAAGAGGGGAAGTCCCTCTCATAGGGAAAACAGTGTCAAATTTTTATTAGCACTGGCTTTACAATGAAGATCTGCACTTTTTAACTAGTGACTTGACTTTGTTTTCCCCTAAACTGACTGAAATATTAGCCAACTTCTAAGCTATGACGGTTTTAAAAAGTAGTATCAAAGAACACATTACAAACCTCCCTGTCATGTAGAACCTATCAGGCAGCGGGCTTGGGAGTTTTTTTTGTTTAAATCTTTGGAAGTATACAATGGATAAAGTGACTCTTCCATTTCTCAGCAACTAATACTGTTTCCACCACCTTCAGACACTCTCACTATTGCTACCGTATTCTAATGAAATTCAGATGCTGCAAGAGAGAGGTGTCTGGTGCTCTGCTTAGCAATCGTGACAACTTAAAAGAATGTCAGAGCATGAATCAGTGGGACAACCACGAGTTACAAACAAAAAAGGCTCCTGTTTTCGCACAGACGACAGAATAAACAATGATCAGAAGGAAACTGGAGGATGTGACACAAAAAAAAATGTGGTTAAAGTTTGAAAAATACCAGCCTAGGCACAGAAGTTCATTTCTAAGATCCAGAGTCAAGGCAAATACTTCACAGATGCCTTTTGAATGACACGTTAAGTTGTAGTCTCCAGTTGCTGTCTGGGTTAGACACCCCAGGATTCTTTTTAACAGAGGCGGGGAAAATTTTAGTAGCAATTTCCTACTCCCATTAACTTATCCTGTAAAGACTTAATTTCTGAACATACAAGCTCACATGATTTTCAACTGATTTGAATGGGAGGAGGATCAAGTGGCAAGACTGGTGGTATTCAGAGATTTGCCCTGTCACTGAAAAAACCTCTGCACAAGCTCTGATTCTGACTCAGGGTTTGGCCTGGGCAGCCCTCAGGATGGAATTAACTTCATTTAACTTTACTTATCTAAAATTACATGTCTGGTCTATCCTAGTTCTTTGGGTTGCCCCAACAACCACTGAAAAAGAGATCAGCACCTCCAGGGAAAAATTCTTCCTATCCTAGAGAGGCAGCCAAAAAGGGACAGGATCCAGTACCTGTGACTCACATGTAAAGATAGTCTGGAAGCAAGAAAGGAAAGGTGGAGACCACGTTAGGCAACAGACAAGCACACCCTTCAAACCTACAACAAGGCAGTGATCTCAGAAGCTTAATCCAAGAGCCCACACAGGTAAACCAGCCTGGTTAGGGCACTGATATGTTTAGTCTGTGTGTATAGTTCACGAGTACCAAATTTAGAGAACAGTGCAAAATTCTTGTACTGGATGTATGAAATCAGCTGAGTGTAGAAAGTTTCTTCCTTCATGCTTATATCTCTATGCCCCAATACTTTGTAGCCTCTATGTATTTTGATACTGTACAATAAATCCCTAATGTTAGTAAGATCTTGTGCGATTCTAGACATCATAATGTTCCGTGGCACTGAATTCTACCTTACCTGGCGCATCTTAGAGTGACCAAAATTTGCTCACCTGCTGAGATGCCCTTGAACAAGACATCCTGCCAGTCTCCTTTATTCCTGTCACCTTTCCACCTACAATACAAACATTGCATCAGAATTAGCTCCGAAGTTAAAACCCTACATTTACCTGAAAAAAAAACAACCTGAAGCCTGACAAAGTCGCTGCAGCAAAACCCCATGCCCAATCTGAAATTGTGTATCCTTTGCTCCTGGGCACTGCTAACACTGGCAGTTTATTCCTGAATAAAGTATCATCTGAACATGCCACATATTAACTTGCTGCAGCTCCTATCAATGAAAGCTAAACCTCATTTTAATCTGGTTTCCTAAGAAAAGAACAGCCTGCATATGCTCTATCCAAGTGTATGTGTGTGTAGAGGAGGGGAGCCGTCCCCTGACTAATGACTATTGATCTTATGAAATAGTTTTAGTAAATCTTGATTGGGGATCCCAAAGCACCTTAGAGTTTCATGAGAGCAGGCAACTGGTTCGAGGAGGAAGACCCTGTTAATATCCCCGCAGTGGAAAAGGTGACAGTATGAGTTCACCCCTTATTAGTCATCGGAGAATCAGCAGGAGAAAGACCTGAAAAGGTGACTTCATAGCCAAACAAGCTTCTTTATTCCACTGCTCCAGGATCTCAGGAATGCGATTTACCATTTTGTCACTAGATGGTATTGTTCCACAGGCTATATCCGAGAGCCTCAAAGGTCAAATACAGCACAGTATATCAGGAGCTAGGCTGACAGAGGGAAGGCTTTTCTTCATGTACGTTCACATAAGTTTTCACATGTGGAAGTCACTGGCAAAATCAAACTGTAACAGCTAAAGGAAAAGAGCTTTGGTGAAAATGTAGATAATGTGACTTTGTATTGATGAACTGTGCATTTCCTCCATAACTGGAAAAAACTGCTGAGATAAAGAGGTGGAAAGACGTTGATAAAAAATGTTGCTGTTAACAAACCAAGCATATAGGTTTGTTACAGTTCAGTCTGATCTGACACAAAATTCAAACAGCCTGACAAACTCTGTTTATCCGTTTCGAAGTGAGAAAACCTAAATATGCTAGCACAGAGTCATGAGCACAAGCTCCTTCAGTTTTGAAACTGGCCATTTACCTCTATCTTGAAGGTTAAAAGACGATGATTCCATTTTCCAGCCTGGATGGGTGTCACTTTTGTCCTCTCCATACTCATTTGAATCTGCTCTGACAGGGAGAGGGTGATTCTGTAAAGCAAATGATGCATCGTCTTAATAGCATAACCTAAAAAATATGCCCAGGTGGTAAATCCATAAACCCAGCAATAACAGGGATGAGATTTTCAGAGTTCCTCATTGTCCAGCCTTCCTTCTCCCAAGCCTACAGGTCTTACAAGAGAGAAATTTTATAAGAAAAGACAGAATTCCAACCTAAATAGCTTTCTATCTTCAGGAGTTAGTTATGTTGGGCTTTATTCCCTGGCACTGACCACTTGAAATTAAACTGTCAAGCCTGAGCTACCAGTCCACGCTGCCCCTTCTGTCATTTTGGAGAGGCACCACCAGAGGACCATTCATTCCAGCCTATCTTGGTGTCTAAGGCAATTATCTGAATTCCCTGCTAAAGATGCCTCCTCCTCCACTAAGCACAGAGCGGTGGCCTAGAGAAATCAGACACAGCACACAACATTTGGATGGCTGGAGGTAAGTGGAAGGAATCCCACCTAACTACACACTGGAACTGCTTAGTCCGGAGAAACGCCAAGTGGAAATGCAAAACCCTTTGCAATTGACTCCCTTTAGTGCACATCTGTGTGTAAGTGTGCGTGCGTGCGTGTGTGTGTGCACGCGCATGTGTTGTGTCTCCGTACAATCACTGCCCTCTTCCGGGAGAACACACCAGACTCACTAAATTAGTGGATATGCTGGAAGGAAATTCACTTTATGGCTGTGGACTTCCAGCCTCAGCATTCAATCCACTGTAGCACTGCTGCCCAACACGAGCTGAAACCCTGATAAAACTACGATTCTGAGAAAATGTTTAAGGAGAATTTTGCTAGATAAACTCCATTCCTTCAGCGAGAACCAAACAGAGCTATTTCCATACCTTTGTGCTCCCCTCCTCCTCCTCTTCATCACAGTCTAACCCCTGATGGCAGATCTCAGTAGGGCCATTCTTCTGGATCAGGTTGCTCTCCACTGTCCCCATTCTCTTTTTTTCAGTTGTCACTCTCACTTTCATGAGGTGGAAGCCAGTGGAGACTGACCCTACTCTCAGGTTGACAGGATCACCATCAAACAACAGGTCGCTGGGGCTGCCATCTTCCTTAAAGCCTGGGGGCTGGTAATCTTTGGGAGTTACTACACAGGGAGAAAGAGCCCATTGATGTCACAGAAATCAAGTTCCATCTCTTCTTAATCTGATTTGTAAAGAACAAGTGCATACCAGCCTTGAGTAACGTTAACCACTAAAAAATATTCTGGTTTTTTTTTTTTTCAGGAAGAAGGAAGAGAAAATGAGAGGGAAAAAAAAAAGGAAAAAATGAGCTGGGTAAATGTAATCAAGGAGCTCAGAGAAATAATGACCTTAAGATGCTGAGATACCATTAATGTGCTCAACTTTCTGGAGCAGAACCTGACAAAAGCAGGGTGCCTGTTCCTCAAACAAACTGCTAAGGAGAAGGATGAATATAATCCTTTTCTTTTTTCTTTTCACACTGCATGGCTGTACTTCTTAAATGTATTTCAACCCTTTCTTAAAAAGCATCTGCCATCCCTGTGTGTCAGAAGGCTTTACTACGTTTTAGACCATTCGTCACTGTTATCAGTAAACAGATTTCACCATTTCACCTTTCTGTGCTTTATTTACTTTCCAGGGGCTCAGGATTAGCATAGACACTGATGGAAAGGGAAGTTTTCCCCACAGCACACACTGTCCACCTACCATCATTGTAGTAGAGGAGTTTCATGGTTAGGGTAATGTCACCGGGAAGCGGTCCGAGGTTTTGCATTAGCAGGTACAGTTTCCGGATCAGGACCGTGCTGGCCTGTTTAACGTCCTCGCTGCACACCCCATTCACAGAGTTCATTTGGTTGCTACAATCGGAAGAAGAATAACAGATTTGTTTTCCTCAGTCATGAATATTCACGATCTAATTACAAATACAGTGCACCCACTGACTCCTCTGAAACCACCAGCAACAAAGCTACAATGCCTTTATGTCATCTCCAGATAAACAGGGAAGTGAAACAGACTCCAGGGATGGGGTGGCATCAGCAGAACAACAGCTCTAAACTAAGAGGCATGGCATTTACATTTGAACAGACTTTGGAGCTGGGGCAGTGGACCCCATTATACAAATGTCATGACTCAGTTGTTTGAACTTGATTAAATTGGATCAAAGGACCACAAAACAAGTGCCTTTCACCTAAGCAATTTCAGGAATGAGAGGAATGAGGTGAGAATTTCATATAAAGCCAATTCATCACAGGGGCTATTTTCAACTCCATTTTGTGCTTTGAAGAGAAGTGAATTGCATGTTCTCACTTCAATTCCACGTAAGAAAAACTAGCTCAGAAGCACATTTTTCAAAAGTGACTAAGGGGCATTCCTCTCACCTCCTTCACCCACCCAAATGTCAGCTGGCTCGCCTAAGCAAGCAGTCTAGACGGAGAGAAACCTATAACAGAAGTGGGATGAATCGCCCTCTGGAGGAGTTTGTTTCTCTTGACTACAGAGGTAGATGAGATGAGCAATTTAGATCAGCCAGCTTGAGACAGCTGAAGATGGACTAAATGAATCACTATGTGACTAAGGAATCCAAACTTCCTTAACTTTCAATGAGAAAGGGCAAAAAACCCCCTCGTGGCTCCTCCATTACATCTTTAGAAGACCACTGGCAGGCAGATGACACCGAACACAGGTTGGAGGGTTCCTAACACAACCATCCCAAATCACTTAAGCCAAGAGAGCAGAGAGGATCCCAGGGCTGCATACGACTAACTAAACCACCAGAAGGAACAGCTACATTGAGGCTGATTTTCCCCTTCCATTGAAGCTTCTTGGCTCATCATGAAAATGGAGCAGCTGTTGAACATCTTCAGTTCCCAAGGCAATGCAGGCTATGGTTTGGTAAGCTCGAAACTGCCAACGGCAAAACTCAGTGCTGAGCACACTGTGCTGTTCGATCCTGTATGTTCAGCAATGTTCATCAAGTGAGAGGACAAATGCTGGCAATGCCCTAGGTGGAGTAAGAGAAGGCCCACCTTCTCTTACACATCACCTTTACAAGTCTTGGGATTAGCAGAATGGAAATGGTAAGGAGAAAGAGTAAAGCAAAAAAAGATACGAGAATTCCACAGGAATTAACAGGTCAAGTACTGGTTCAGTACAGGAATAACATTGTGAATTTGATGCAGAAATGTGTCAAAAGGTAGAAGCTGAGGAACTGAACCTCTCTGAAGGACTGGGATCCATGGCAAGGAATTCCTCCAAAATCCATCTAAAATAAGGCAGACGCCATCTAGGAGAAAGTTTCCCTTTACCACTCAGATAGGATGATGCAGACCCACAAAACACCCCTCACAGAATGATTAACTCAAGAGTCTGCACATGACAATACACCTTGCAGGTGTACAAAGGCGGTTTTATCAGCTGAAGAAGCCGATAAAGACACAATGCTCCCATCGATGCCAGAAGGTCACTTTACAAACGACAGCAGGTACACGCATGACCCTGGGATAGCAGTGTCTGCCACTGAGGAAACAGAACAGCCCAGGAGTCTGATGCCACGGGCTCTGAAGCAGTAATGAGATTTTGGGGGAACAGATGCAAACACAGCAGCCTCTGCTTGGGCAGTACGACAACACCAAGTGATGCTGAGTTCCATTTGGGGACGATCGTTATTTCTAGGAACTAAGGACTGATCTGAGTGAGGCTGATTAAAAAAACAAAGTGCTCAAGAGCTATCTGTTATCTTTCAGATCTCAAAGCTTCTTCTATTTTCCTCAGTGTAGTGAGGACAACTGACAGCAGCTTCAAAGCAGCGACAGAGGGTACAGTCAACATCACACTCCAGAATCAGACATAGCTCAGATTTTCCCAGCAGAAAATCACTTTGCCACATTATACAAATTATGTGGATTTGTTAAGAGAAAAAGCCACAAATGGCACACTGCAGGAGTGCTGTGGTGGAGTTTCCTGAGGAGCACATGAGAGCACAGAGCCCTCTTGCTGATCAGGCAGGTTCCAAGGCCCAAGATCCATCTTTCACCAGTGGCAACTGCAGAAGCAAACTAAAAGCAGGTTAATCAATTTTCTTTGCTTTGCTTATAGTCAACAGCCTTTGATAGTATTTACTTTAAACTACACAGGATTATGGCCTACTAAACACAGCTTTAAATTATCTAACAGACTTTCACAGCCAAAAAGATGCAAAAAGCTGCCACTTCCTGCCACATATTTTGCAGCATCAACCCAGGCGTCACAAGCCAAAGTTCTCCCACGTCACCCAGGCAAGACTGCTCAAGCAGAACACCTGTGTGCAAACACCCAAGGAAAAAAGTCCTGGGTGCAGGATCACGGTGAAAGGGATCAAACCTGAAAAAGCTTCATTTGAATGCACAAGGCTGTCCTGAGACAGTGGAAGAACACTCATTATTAGTTGAGACAGCAGCAAGCTCAACAACAGCGCCGGTTTCTGCATCGCTACCCTGATTAGGCACCATTTCTATAAATTGCCCTTAATTCAGTTCGGGTGCACTTTAAGTGCCTCCCTGTGCTACGTAACAGCGTTTCTGCTCATCAGCTCGGCAGTTCATATCCTGTAGGGTGACTGCCCTCAACTCTGATGATATTTACAGCTGCTTGGCGACTCAGGCTCTAATCATGAAGTGCAGTTTCTTTTTAATGCTTCAAGAACACAGTTTTCACAGTGTAATTCTCAGAAATAAAACCAAACCATTACCTGATGATGTCCATCTGGGGCACGTCCTTTTTGTACTTGAATTTGAATTGATACAGTTCAGTTACTGTCTAGAGATTTAACAAGAGAGGGGAAAAGAAAAAATGGGTCTCTCTCAGTAACAAGTGTAAAGATGTGTGCTGTCCTTTCACAGCTTTTTGCCAGAGCACAGCACTGATTTAACAACATAACGACAGCTGTGATGCTATTATTACTTGCATAGACTTTGGCAAATTTCTTTTAACCACATCTTACCTAGCACTGAAAGAATCACAAAAAAATGGCAAACTTCCTGTTTCCTCCTTCCACTTCCTCTGTGGGCCCAACTCCCCAGCCCAAATCTCTAACAAAGCACCAGGGCCAGCCAACCATCACAACAAACATGTGTGTCCCCCTTACTGAAAGGAAAAAGGGAGGCTTCATGGGTGATGGAGACAAGGGCCTGAAGGACTCTTCCTATTAGGAACTACAAACAGTACTGCATGGGCAAGAGTTGCTGAATTCCACTGGTCTCAGAGTTTTCTGAGGGAGATTTTAAAAAAACCAGATTATTTTCCATTTATAAGGAAACGATTTGCTATGATTTTAGAGAATAAAATAATTAGGAAGAATAGACTACTTCACCACAAGAGAAAGGATCTATTGTAGTCCAATTCCATGCCTATATTTTACTTTTTCCAGAGGCAGTGAGCCCAATTAGTAGAAGCTGAGCTGAGCCCTTAACTCTGAGCCTTCCTTACAAATCCCAGCCTTGGTGTGGACTAAACTCTTGCTCTCTTCCCAGATGCTGAGGTGCGAAGCAGCAGCACCGTAATCAGGTGAGCAAAGATTCTGCATGGAGACAGCATGGATGGAGAATCTTGCTTACATCTCACACTACCCAGTGCATGTCCACCGGCTAAATGTCTACAAAGCAGAAACACAACAGAGAAGGCTGAAAGGATAAGGACAGGCACTACGCAACACACACATCCCAGGTCTGAAGTGATTCACAACTTCTCTCCTAAACCTCTCTGCGCTAAAAAACAGCTCTCTTTTCAACACTGCTGTTAAAAAAATGGGTTGAACTTCCCACGTCTTCTCTTTGGGAAAGAAAAACAAAATTGCGAACATGCCCATTAGGTGCCTGTGAACATCCCGGCCTGAGGCCCTGGATGGGTCCACGGCCTGGTGCCTGGTGGGAGCGTTTGATCACAGTCCAGCTCACTGAGCTGTCGTTCTTGAGTGAAGGCAGAAGAAGAGAAACAGGGTCACCAAGCAGTTATGTCAGGGTAGAATTTAGGCCTACAAGTCCACTCTGAATACAAATCTACTCACCCATGCCTTCAGTTGCCTCAAAGATTAATTAAGACTCTTTCTTACCTCCGGTTCCTTGGGATTGGTGTAAATCTGTTATAAGAAAGCACAGTGAGGGCATTCTCTTCTTGGATAACTTGAACCAGCAAAAAGTGACTAAACAATGATATTTTCATTTTACAGCAGAGCCTGTACTATCTTTAGCACGGGATCAGACAAAGGAAGGGCCGAGAAACAGCCTTCCTCTATCAGCAGCCAATACCTACCACTTCAAAGACAGGTAGGAGACACTCATCTGTGTAATTGTGGAGGAATGAGGTTATTTCCCATTCCAGCCCTCACAGGCAACTATTGATGCCTGAGATTTAACTACTCAGATTATGCACAGAATAGATACATAGCATAGTTCTTGGTGCTTTACAAAGGACCAGGGCAAAAGACTTGCTATGTAACCACTAGTGTGTGGTTGCATCGGTATCAGATCAATAGAGAGGACTCTTCTGGAGGGGGGAATGGAGAAGACACAGCAGCTTCCAAGGGTGGAGGCAAGAGTTTAAAGGGAGCAATGATATGAAGCACGTGAAAGCACTTCTAGGAGTTTAAGGGTGCTTGGAAGGCCTCGGAGTCAGAAGCCTGACACATGGAGCAAAATATTCCCACGCGGCCTACGAAGTTCATATTTAAGAAAGGTCACCGCTCTATTAAAAACCACACACATTTTGACTTCCCCTTAAAAAAGGCACAAATGGGTTGACACAACCCCAACTCCATATTTCTTTCATGTAGGGCGGGGAGAAGGAAAACACCCTGTATTCATTTACTTACTGCGAGGACAGCAATGTGTAACTAAGGAGAGAAAAACAAACCAAAACAAAACACAAAATCAAAATCCAGCATTTGTGGGCAAGGAAAATATAGTCCTATCAAAATGTAACTGCCTACACACAGAGAAGGAAGAGATACATTCAACAAACTGAGAGATAAAAAGCTTCGTGCAGATTCTTCAGAGCACAGCATCAGCAACACCTAGTGGCCGCTTGGCTTGGCTTTACTTGCAGTTTCCCACAAAAACAACCGCATGCTCAGAGTCTTCTCTCTTGGGACTCTTTCTAAACAAACCCCCAGAGGCAATTCCAATTTAAAACTCTTTTATAAGAGCACCCATCCCTACTGAAGACTAACATTTGCTCTCTGCTATGAAACTCCCGGAAAGTATTTAATTTGTTATAGCAAGGTAATGTACATGGGACTACTTTTGAAAACAATCCTAGAACGTGCATTAAATGCCTCTGGCTTTTCCTCAGTTCTCGTCAAATAGCAATTAATTTATGTCTCTCATAAATAGCAGAGGACTAAACACCTCCTAGAACTGTCAGCAACTGAGTTCACAACATTCTGAGTTATCTTACGCACACTGACAGTTGTACTGATGTGTAAGAGCCCATCTGATCATCAGTGCCGAAACCACCACCACTTCATCTGATCTAGATGAGAGCTGGTTTGATGAACAGTGCTGACAGAGATAACAGTTGGTGCTTTTCCTGTGCAGAGTAGTTTTTATGTGAGAATCAGCAAGGAATATGATCACTTACTAGCTGATTTTGTCCTGGAACCAGTTATAGACCTGTCCCAGTTTCAGTGGGATAGAATCATAGAATCAGTTTTCTACTCAGGAAAGATGCATTTCTGAGAAGACTACAGCACTTGATTTCACAGCAATAAAGTTGCTAAGACACTTTGGTTTTGGCCAAAACTAGTATGCAGTCATCAAGGTCTTTAGCTGTTTTGAGTTAGCCAGGTGCAAAAGCTGGGGGGAGCAAAGGCCAGGGCAGCTCACACCAAGCCAGCTCACAGCATTATTCCATACCATGAATGCCACGCTCACCAGAAATTTCACTTTCCTTGATGGCTGGCATCCTAGGAGGGTCTCGCCTGCTTTCGACTTCTGAGGCCTTCCTCCCTGCTTGTTGTGACCACTGTATCAGCTGAGTATAACTCCAGGTGCTTTATTATAATCTTGTTATTAATACTGGTTTTTACTATTATTATTTTATTAAATGTTTCTATTTCAACCCATGGGTCTCTTTTCCTTTTCCTTACTCCCATCCCCAAGTGGGGAGGAGTCACCAGGTGATAAAACAACTGTCTAAACAAAGAGAGTACCTTACTTGATGAATCACTTTCCGAAAAAAAAATAAATTCTGAACCCAAGAAAAAAGCTAGGAGGGTCAGTGAGGATGAGAAGAAGGGAAAAGACTAGAGGAAAGGTGATGAAGGAAAGCAGAAGCACAAAATAACCTCAGGAGAACAGGCATGGTGGCCAAGATCTCAGTTATGACTGGCAGTGTCCTTATCCAGACAATAGAAAATGCAAACGCAGAACACAAAACTAAAGGAAATTCCTTTCAGGCTGCGAATTCGTTCCCACACCATGTACAGGCAAGTTTAGAGAGCAACAGCGGTCAATAGTTGGGCTCAAGGAATAAAATCCCAAATCTCACATGTATAAACTCAGGGCTGGGTCCTCCCCCTGTCCCACAGCTGGGAATGTCTGTTGTGTGCATGCAGATCGCTACAGAAATATAAAGCAGGAACAGAAAGACAGTTTTGTCCATGCTTTATGAAGAAATAGGAAACTCCATTAAGAAATGTAAAAAAACTTACATACTGCCTCTCCAAAGCATCAAAACAACCTTGAATCCTGCCAGGGAAAAACATGTTAATACTAACCAGCAGTATTTATTTCCTGATCTGTAAACACACACGCATTAGATACAGTTTAAAGTTATTTTTTTCTGGAATTAAAACAACAGAGCCAGCAACATTCTGGGCTTGTAAAGTCCTTTTCAGGTCAACCATCACAAAGGCACTGTCCTCTCTTCTGCATTTGTGCCATATCCTGTCAGCCTGGAGCCCACTGAAATCCTGGCAAAGACAAGGATCCTGGCCTAAGCCTGGCTCAGAGCAGCTCTCAGTGCTCCAGTTTGGCTTCCCAGCTTGCTCTCTGATGGCTCTTTTCCCATTGGCCTTGTACAGAGCTTGGCTGAAACTTCAATCTGAGCGCAGCCTGACATGTCTGGACTCGTAAATTTTTTGTTATCTGATGTACAGTTTACAGCTATGGACATTCTCAAAGTAGTAAATATTATTCGAGGCAGCAGTGGTCAAATATTTCCTCTTTGAGTCAAAGGATATGCAGCTAGGTATCTCCTTAGCACATCAAAGTCAGACTCTCTGCTTGTTGGGAACATGCCAACTCTGAAATGCATCCTAAACATCACACAAGAAAGTTGTAAGGTACTTAGACACACAATATCCAGAGAGATAAAAAATAGTACACACTAAAAAAAAAAAGCTACAGGATCCCATAAAAGCAAAACTAGAAAAAAACTGAACAACAACAGAATCAATCTCAGGATTTTCTTTACCCTCTCTCCGTACCTACGCTGCCTGTGTGTGCTCTGGGGCCTGACCATGACCTCACTACAGCCAACCCTTCACCAGACCATGAGCTCACATGATGCTGGGCAGCTAATTCTGGCTGCCTTACGCACAGGGCCAAGCACGCACGCTGCAGCAGTGGGAGTTGCGCTGGCACAGTCGATAGCGCTACTGGGCACAATATTTTCAAATTCAGGAAGAAGAAGAATGCAAGGGGTAGATGTCTTGCTATTCAGCACAATCTTGTCTTAGTTTCGCTGTTACTCACTTACCACTTGACTATCTGCAATGATCCCAGACAGTTTTTATCTTCTCGGAGAATTTTTAGACAGAGGTCTGCAAAACCAGATTTAGCACATAGTTACAACCCTTATCACAGATGTTGGGCAAACACTTGAAACCAAGTCAGCTACCCTCCCTTTTTTGGATAAGACCTTTATCTGGAGGTCCTTCCTGAGCGGAAATGTTGGTTTTCCACTGAGTCCCAGGTGGGCTGACACAAGCTGATTGCTACATTTTCAAATGCCAAGACCTTCCTCAGATGCTCTGGTCTCCCCCAGAAAAAGTGTTAGAGTTACGGCTTGATTTCAAAACACCAGCAGCCTCCATTCTCTCCTCCCTGCCCTTCTCCACTCCCACCTATTCCACCTATTCCTAACACCACCTTCACTTCTGCATTTGGACTTCACCAACATCAACACCCCACAAATGACTGTGCGCAGAATAAACGACTACTACATCTGTTAAGCTTTTCCACGCAGTCTCTTCCGCCTCTGTTTTCAGGCATTCAGCATGGCAAGAGGAAACCCATCCTGCACATGAAGAGGAGAATTAATAACGCCTTAGGATTCAACCACGGAGCCTTCAAAGGCATGAGGAGGCCAGACGTTAACATTCTTGATCAAAAAGGCACTTGAAAGACCTGACATTGGATTAGAAAGACTGGTGGCTTTCAGGGTTAGGTAGTCAAGAGCCAATTTGGGATTTCCTGTGCCCTCAAACAAGTCCACAAAATGCGTGTGACCATGCATCAAGACAACTTACAGCATAACTAAATACATGGGAACAGACTGGATGCATGGAAATGGTTTCACACCCTACCAACACTTCTTGAATGAACATAAAGATATTGATAAATCAAAGCATCACTAATTCCTGTAACCCTATGACAAGACTTTGGTTCTTAAAGGTCTTTTTTTCCTTAAAGTTCTGATTCCCAAATGCATGCTATTATGTGAGATAGTTTTCATAGAAAAAAAACAATAAACCAACCAAACAAGTCTACTTACAATCTCACAAGAAAAGCTGAAAATGTGAACCTCAAGGGATCAAAAATCCAAAGGAAAGCAAAACACACCTATCGGAGGTAATCTTTTAAAACTTACTGGTTTTTAAGTCAATCTCCTGACTCTGGAGCCTTATTCACAGGGCAGGCAACTCAGAGGAATCATGACAAACCAAAAGAAACACCAACAGAGACACCATGAGCTGCCAATAGCTCCAGGATGTCTTCTGTGTTCACTGTCTGATGCAGAAGCACTGTCTGCATCCAGGCCTGACAAGGCCCGTTAGCTAACTCCCCAATAAGCTGAACTCATGCACAAATGAGCAGCTGGAAGCTAACATGTAAAGCAAATTATAGCTAAAATATAGCAAGTAGAAATAAGAATTCAGCACAAATGGAAAGTGTTACCATCTAAATAGCGAGTTCCATAGGAGCTCTCCGGGAACAGCCCTCTCATGTATGTTATACAGGACACTGCGGTGCCCAGAAGCCTTTTCACCAGCACCACGGACTGCTGCTCAGTGGCAATTTTGTTGGGGAACACCATTGATGCCTGAGAAAGAAGGGCAGCATCAAAAACAGCACTATTTTAGTGTAACACAGAGATTACATTCAGAAATTACTCAGCAGGTGGAAAAAGATGGTAAGGCAGAAACATAATTTTAACAATTTTCTGGTCTTCATGCTACACAGAGAAGACTCATGTCTAACACGGGTGGGATTGAAGGTTTTAAGGATAGTTATCAGTGGATTTGACGGGATTTACTCAGCAGCAGACTGCGTTGGTAATTCCTTCCCCTTTGATCAGGGCTGAACTTGCCCACCGCCACCACGCCCCCTCCCCACTGCACCAATGCTGGCACCGAGCACGCCTAAAAAAGATTAAAAGTGTATGGCTTTCTCCCAGCTTAGCTCTACAGAGTTAATTGTGGAGTCAAACAAGTGCCAATGTCGGTGTGGCGTTCACTGCTGTACCAAAGTTCACTGCCTGCCACAGCATTTTGTGAGACCTGGCAGCAGACTGAACCTGCCAGCGCTGCACGCAGACGCAGCTTTCAGTGATTTTAATGCAGGGCTGTAAACAGTGCATGTCCATGCTTGGAACTAATGTAAATACTACACACTGTGTGATTTTAACATGAACAACCTCAGTGGAAAGTATACTAAATTTAGTTCCTCTATTAGTTGCTTTTCTTCCTGCTAATAAAGCTCTGTGCACATCTAATGAGTCATCATTTATTTAGTCAAAACCCTATGCTGTATCTTCCTGGACCCACTAAACTGGAAATCATCCAATTAAGAACAGTGCAGACAAGAGAAAGTGATCCCACCTCACCAGGCACAGACATGCCAGGTCCAAAACTGAGAGCCAAGATTGTCAGCACCACCACACGTCAAGGTTTTTACCTTAGAGGACTTCTTCTTTTGTCTGCTCTGTAAGAGCTGCTGAGTAGCCATCCTGTATTTCAAACAGCTGCCTTCCACTTGTAATTAAAACCTGGGGAAAAAAATAAAATAGATGAGACACCTGGAAAACACAGAGTCATCGCTATTTCTCATCTTCCTTAAACTGAGATTCTTCTGCCTTGTTTAGGTCTAAAAGGTAATTGCCAGTCAGGACACACAAAACAAACCAAAGCAAGGATACTCTATGGCGCTGTCTGAGAGTTTGCAGAGCAAGAAAATTCCTTATTCACTGGTAAAAGATCAATAGTGTTTGAAATTCAGGCCCACAACTGTACCTGGTGTCAGTTGGTGCCCCTTCAAAATGCATTTCTCCTATTCCAAACCACAAATGTTAATTCCTACAACCATTAAAAGGTGTGAAAGGGGAATGTGAAAGAACTGGGAGTCTGCCAATAGCAGCCAATATTTTGCAAGGGTAAGCAGGAAGCACATGGGCATCAATCTCGGCTGGAATAAACAAATGATTCTTCTGGGACACCTTGAAAGGAAAAAAAAAAATAAAACCCACAAAGGAAAAAAAACTCAAAACCACCAAACCTCAAAACAAAACAAACTCAAAGGAAAAAAAAATAACAAAGTCCACATTGTTTCAACGAAAGCAGGCCCCGTTAGACAAGCCTGGATTCAAGAGGAAAATCTTTTCACAAGAATGGAAAGCTGATTGATAAAGCCAATAGCGTGGATGTTACGTGTGTCGCACTTTGAGAAGGTGTTTGAACTCAAAACCACCAAACCTCAAAACAAAACAAACTCAAAGGAAAAAAAAATAACAAAGTCCACATTGTTACAATGAAAGCAGGCCCCGTTAGACAAGCCTGGATAAAGCCAATAGTGTGGATGTTACGTGTGTCACACTTTGGCGAGGTGTTTGATTTAGCACTGTCTGACATCTTGATGATAAACTTCCATTAGATGGAATTAACAAGGCACCCATTAACCAGTGTGGAAAATGGCTCGCTGGGAGACCTCAACACGTAGCTGCTAGCAGGGAGGCGTTAATGAAGGGAACCACCACAAACAGCTCCCCAGAAGAGCGTTGTCTTGTCCATAGCTAGTCAGTATTTCTATCAACAATTAAAATAATAGCATAAACACGATGGATTTATTTAAATTGTGACCTAACACAGTGAGCAGCAGGCTTTTATCAGAACAGCTGATCTAATCTTGTTCTGTATTTGTACCTTTTCAGCTTTTTTTTCGATGAAAGCCTCATTTCCATTTGCTGGCACTCATTAAGACATGTTGATTGGAACGCGTTGACACCTTTTATACTAAATTTAGCACTTCATTTAGTAATGAAGACAGATTACAGCTATAAAAGTATATTCAAACAAATATACACCTGCAAAATGTTTAATGTTTAATATTTTAGGAAAGTTGCCTTTTTTTTTTTAAACTCAAGATTGGCGAAGCACTGTGCACAGGACCAGAAGGTAATTAAAGCAGACAAAGGCATTATTACAACACAAGGTTATTACCTAAATAAAGTTGATATAAGCCAGAGAGATAAGAAAACATGTTTCCTACAACATGCGACACCTATAATTGATTTATTGGGCAAAGGAAACATCACCCAGCCTGAGGTTATCTACTTGTTTCAGCACAGGGCATCCTCCAAGGCTTCACCATTACCTTCTCACCTTAGCCCAACCTGTGCTGGCTCCTGGGCTGCAAAAGGAAAGGAGGGTACCCTGCTCTGAAGCCGCTTTAGCACCGAGTTGCAGGGAACCAGCACGAACTGGGAGAAACCAACCCTCCCGCAGGCCCGGCGCCCCAGGGACCGCCATCCCTCCCCAGGGTCTTCACCCCCTCAGCCCCGCACCCACACACGCGCGGCCTCTTAGGTCTGACTCCAGACGATGCGAGGCTCCAGCAGGCCCTAAAAATGCGGCCGTGGCTCCAAATGTAGTTTTAAAAGTTTGGGGTTTTTTTCCTTCTCTTTTGATTTGAACCTCAGGCCCGGCCGGGCTCC
>NW_010185057.1:855-1647 GCF_000695765.1 Mesitornis unicolor | reverse complement strand
CCATTAAATGAGAGTTGGGGACCTAAAAATGTCAGTTTGGAGCATGAAAATTCAAGTTTCTGTTCTAAAAATCTCAGCTGTAGACATCACCATGGTAACCGTTGCTATATTAATTGTTGCCATGGTAAATGTTGGCATGGTAATCGTCGCTATGGAAACTTTTGCCAAAGTAACCGTTACCATGGTAACCGTTGCTATATTAATTGTTGCCATGGTAAATGTTGGCATGGTAATCGTCGCTATGGAAACTTTTGCCAAAGTAACCGTTACCATGGTAACCGTTGCTATATTAATTGTTGCCATGGTAAATGTTGGCATGGTAATCGTCGCTATGGAAACTTTTGCCAAAGTAACCGTTACCATGGTAACCGTTGCTATATTAATTGTTGCCATGGTAAATGTTGGCATGGTAATCGAAATGTTGGCATGGTAATCGTCGCTATGGAAACTTTTGCCAAAGTAACCGTTACCATGGTAACCGTTGCTATATTAATTGTTGCCATGGTAAATGTTGGCATGGTAATCGTCGCTATGGAAACTTTTGCCAAAGTAACCGTTACCATGGTAACCGTTGCTATATTAATTGTTGCCATGGTAAATGTTGGCATGGTAATCGTCGCTATGGAAACTTTTGCCAAAGTAACCGTTACCATGGTAACCGTTCCAATGGAAACCTTTTTATCATGGTAACCTTTTCTTTGGTAAATGTCGCTATGGTGAACGTCACAATATAGCAGCCGCCATGGTAACCATGGCTGGTAGCCATGGTAACCTTGCCATGGTAACCGTCGC
>NW_010185057.1:0-622 GCF_000695765.1 Mesitornis unicolor | reverse complement strand
ACCCTTGGATTGTGTACCCTTTCCTAGGGTGGCCGCCACTATGGCAACTGTTATCATTATAACCCTTGACATGGTAACCATCGCCATAGTAACCATCGCCAAGTAACAGTAGCCATGGTAACTGTCACCATGGTAACCGCTGCCATGGTAACCACTATCATGGTAACCGTTTCTTTGGTAACAGTCGCTATATTAAACGACGCTATGGTAACCACCGCCATGGTAACCATTGCTATGGTAATTGTAGCCATGGTAAGCGTCACTATGATAACCCTTGCGATGGTAACTCTCGCCATGGTAAACATTGTCATGGTAACCGTTGGAGTGGTAACTGTAACCACGGTTACTGTTGCCATGGTAAACGTTGCTATGTTCACTGTTGCTACGGTAACCATTGCCATTGCAACTGTTGCTATGGTAACCATCATGATGGTAAATGTTGCTATGGCAACCGTCGCACCCCGGTAGTATCGGTTCTTTGGCCTCCCGTCACCATGGTAACCGTCACCATAGTATCCATCGCCATGGTAACTGTCGCTATGGTAACCGTTGCCGTGGTTGCCGTCACTATGTTAACCGCTGTCATGGTAACTGTTTCTACTGTACCTGTTCCTGTGGTAAC
>NW_010185056.1:69769-74327 GCF_000695765.1 Mesitornis unicolor | reverse complement strand
CAACTGAGCGATTCTGTGATTCTGTGAATGTGGAAGTCTGACAACTGTGAACTGAGTAAGGACTAAGTTAAAGAAAAAAAACGAAAAAGAAAGACGGAATCTTTCCTCAAACTGGGAAGCCATCTTGCCACATATTAGAGCTCTCAGAGCAGTCCTGGGTCAAGCTGTGTGAGCAGAAAGAGCTGCTGTTCTGGAGAGGAGGGCTGTCTTGTGCCTCAGATGCCCGAGTTTGCTTCTTGGTTCAGCACCATGCTGCTGAAGATTGCAGATGCAGGAAAATGAGTTGAGCAGACAGCACCCCTGCTGAAAACCTTCAAGAGACGAATATGTCCAAGGTTTGTGTTGAGATACTGCTCCCTGGCTTGTCCCCTTAAGCCAAGACCCTGCAGCACGTGAGCTGGGGCAGGAGCTGGCCACAGCCCTGAGCTCTCCATCGTGGTGCCCCAGCTGGGGGCAATGTCCCTGCCACAGGAGTCTGTGGCACATCACCTGTGTTTCCCTTCCCTATCTTTCTGCCCCTACCTCTTTTATTTTTAAGCGGTCACCTGTGACCAGAAGAAATTGTACCGTGCAGCAACCTGTACTTTGGCATTTGTGTTTACAGTAGATCTAGTACTGAACTGCTCCTATGTCTCTCCTAAAAATCAGGACAGCTTGACTTGCAATCAGTTAAGCCTTTAATTCAGCTTTGATTGCTGAAGGTGAGAATAACCTCCCCAGGCAGCTGAGTGCCCTGACTGAGCCACTGCCTGTGTCCTCTGCCGCAGCCAAGGGACACGTCGTGCTACCTCTGTGATAGGGGGGTGAACTGGCCTCTGAAGGTGTCTAGCCCCTGGGATGATAGAGCCACCCCAGATTTAACTTTTACAGGGCCAAAACAGAGCAAGAGAGTCCCTTCTTTGGGCGTCTCCAATTTATTAAGTCATCTGTCACAGACAGAGCCTGCAAGTGTTACTTATTATTATTATTATTACACTAATGAGTAAAAAGCTGATTGCTCTGCTGGTGTAAAATGGTCCCCTGAGAAGCTGTTTGCTGTTGTGTTCTTAAAATCTGTGCTAGCATCCCTCATGGTAGGCAAGAAAGGAGAAACAGATTGGTAGTTCCAGCTTTCCTGGAGCCGGCCATCATTACACAAGCCTTTTGTCCTTGACTAAAGGCCAGCCTGGTCTTTTCATGGGGATTTCCCACCTCAAGGGGGAATGTGCGAGAGGAACAAATATCTTGTTTGTAATAGGATCTCCATAAAGCCTTTCCTGCTGTTTGCTCGTATTATTTCACCACAGCATGTTTATAGAAGACTGTGTTCATGTCAGTTTGGAGCTGTGGGACTCCTTCAAGAGCCAGCACTCAGCATAAATGTTTGGCTCAACGGGAAAATCTTTATTGCTGTGTATGAAAAATAATTGTCCAGGATAAAATGGGCTGTAAATGGACTGAAATATGGGCTCACTGCCCTACGAGAGAGTCAAGGTCTTCTTTTCCATTCTCTGGTCTAACCAGGAGATCAGCTTTGTGTTGTTCTTTCCTATATGCCAAGGTACCACAAAGGCTGACTGCTCCAGAGAGATGGGGAGCCCAGTGTGATGGCACTTGTCCATCACCAGGCTGGTGCTTCTCCAGCATTGCTCGAGCAGAGGCTGATGGGCTGAGCATGAACAGGCTCCTGAAGGGTTGCTAGAGGCCCCTGGTGAGGCTGAAAATGAGGATGGGGTTGTAGGAGCTGGTGATGCTTTTCAGTGAGGGATGTCTCTTGCAGCACTGCACAGCTGATCAGTGTTTCTCCAAAGCTTGTTCTCTCTCTCTGCCCTCGGCATGGTCCTGGTGCACTCTGGCTGTGATGTCTGTTGGGTTTTGCATAACAGAACAGTGGCAGGGCTTTCTGCCTGCAGTGGATGCTGCTGGCAGATGCAGATGATGGGAGAAGGTGTTGGCGATCAGAGGAAGGAGTGTTGAAAGGCAAAATACCTGGTGGAGGGGAGAACAACAGATCTCAGCTTGAGTCTGGCAAGGCTGTGGACATGGCCATGCTGAGACACTCGGTCACTGCAGTGATCAGACTCCCTAAGAGCAGTTCATTTTCCTTTTCCACTGTGATTCGAAGGTTAGCAGCATGAAGACATTTATCCTCATACAGCACCCTTTGTTTATACCATAACCCATCACTACACCGGCAGAGCACAGCCACATTGCCCCACCTTATGCAACTTTTAGCAAAGCATCTGAAGCAAGACATTTTTTTTCTGGTTCCTTCCTTATTCTTGCATCAGTTGTCAGGAGCTGTTGGGGCCATGTCATGCTGTAGCTGGGCTTTGCCGTCGCTTTCCCCTGCACAGAGGCACCCACACGAGCAGAGTGTGGGCAAGGGGCTGATGGATGAAGCTGTGGGGGCTCTGGGCGAGCTGCTGTGTCCTGCTGACCACCCCAGCCCAGAGCTCCCTCCCCAGCACCAGCCCCAGCCAGATGTGTGCCCTGAAGCCCCCACACCTCTGCCTAGGATTTCTGCTCCTTTATCCCCGCAGCTGGAAATGCCAAGAGGATTAAAATGCCATGGGAGTCTAAAAGCCCTCAGGAGGGGGGTTGAAATCTGCTCAGATCAGCCTTTTGCTCCCCTCTCTCTGCTCCTCCCAGAGCTCTAAATAGTCCCAAGACTTTTGTTGTTTTCCACATTGCAAAACCGTAATTACTGGAAAGGACGAGCTGGTTTGAGAGCCAGGATCCAGCAGTGCCTTCGGGGCTGTGCCAGCCCTGGGCGACCAGGGAGTGGAGTGGTGAGGATGGGAGGAGCTGTCCCCCTCGGGTTTTATCTCTATGAGAACATCTTGACTAACTTAACAACTTAACTAAGCAGGAAACACATTCTTCTGCCACTTGGGAGGGAGAGAGGGGACTGAAGGGTCAAGCCTGCCCCGAGGCTCCTCAGAGATCCTGTGGGCAGGGGAAGCCTTCCACTGATGGCATGGTGGTCACCAGCCCTGGCAGGCATTGAAAGATCAAGCCTGCCTGTGGACTCCTTGGAGATCTCTGGACAGGGAAGGTCTTTCATTGATGGTATGGCAGTCATTGGTGTTGTATGTAGCTATTGACCTCCGAAGTGTGTGGTGTTTGCATGGCTTTTGACTGAGGAACTGCCAGATCTGTGCTTAAAAATCTCAAAGGCAGAAGGAAAATTAATTTAACTAGAGTTCAAAGGGTCTCCAATAAAGACTAAGCCTTGCTGTTATTCCGAAGCCTTATTTCCATTAATTCCCTTTAATGCAGCTTTAAAATTACAAAGTGGAAAGGAATGCTGGCCAACAGATTTTTTGGCAATTTGAAAATGACCACTATTTATCAGTGAGGAGATATATTGGCCACTAACAGTGTTTAAACGGGAAGGTGGCTTCAAACAGGACGCATGTAACAGTGTGTAGTTGCAGTGACAGTTTAAAAATTAGCTATTGTGAGGCTCCACATACAGACAGGGGCTTGGTATTAATGATTACCGAAAATTAACTAACTGGAAAGGAGTTGAACAACAAGTAGGTAGAGTTCAGCTTGACCCACTGGTGAGCTGACCCTTTTCACGTTCACTTAATGCCCAAATCTCATTTCTGGCCAGAGTGGCTATCCAACAGCTGAACACAATGCTTGGGTGCAGCGGTGGGTGGCCGTGCCAGCCCAGCTGGGCTGCCTGTGGGCTGCAGAGGATGATAAGAGCATCAGTCCCTGCTCCTTGGTCTGGATCCAGCAGCTGGCCAGCGTTGCCAGCCCTGGGGCTCGTGGTGCCGGTGCTCCTCTGCAAAACCAGTTCACAAGTCTTCCCTTCTTGATGTCTCCCCTTGCTTTTTCCCTTCATGTCCTTCTGGCTGCTGGCCTCTGCTGCCTGCTCCCCTGCACCTCTGTGCCCACAGCTCCTGCAAAGTCACTCTTGGTCCCACCAGCTGCTCCTGCAAAATCACTCTTGGTCTACCCGAACCACCAGCACCCCTCTGTTGCAGGGCTGCTCCCAGTCCAAGGCTGGCTGCATCTGCCAGGAGCTTTCTTCTGCTTCAGTCATGTCCCCTTGCTCCTTAGGCAGCCAGAGGTAGGACCCAGCTGGCTGTCCCCTTGTGGTGGGGGGGTGGGGTGGCTGTGGCTCCAGGTGCACCTCATACTTCTCCACTGTTGCTCACCTCTCACCATAGAATCACAGAATCACAGAACGTTAGGGATTGAAAGGGACCTCAAAAGCTCATCCAGTCCAATCCCCCTGCCGGAGCAGGAACACCCAGATGAGGTTACACAGGAAGGCGTCCAGGTGGGTTTTGAATGTCTCCAGAGAAGGAGACTCCACAACCTCTCTGGGCAGCCTGTTCCAGTGCTCTGTCACCCTCACTGAGAAGTTTCTTCTCAAATTTAAGTGGAACCTCCTGTGTTCCATAGAATCTTGACCAGCTCTGCCACTGTCTTGTTTCTGTCCCCATCCTGGTGACCTGGGCTCTGTGATTGCAGGGGAATGTCCCTGCTCACATTCCTACTCCCTTGTCCCTGGATGCGTGCATGGGGGAGCTCATGTGAGCCACAGCTCCCTCTTCCC
>NW_010185056.1:69419-69671 GCF_000695765.1 Mesitornis unicolor | reverse complement strand
CCCCCCCGAGCTGGACACAACCATTTTGTGGACAGAAGAGTTGTGCAACCAGCTGGTGCGTGCCCTGGCATGGGACCGGGGGTGTCCTGCAGGAGAGGAGCTGAGGGCACTGTGGCTATGCAGGACAGCTGGCACACCTGCTCTTTATTTCCTGGCTATCAGTATTTACTGGTTTGTTCCCACAGATCTTTGGGAAATACATGGGAAGCAGGGGCGAATGCTATCAGGCTCCAGCTGCTTTCTTTGCCAGCT
>NW_010185056.1:65800-69388 GCF_000695765.1 Mesitornis unicolor | reverse complement strand
CAGGAATGATTATCCCACCGCGTTTTGCTGTCTTCTCTTCCAAAAGCCCTTCAAGGATATCACAGCTCCCAAGGTTGCACAGAGTTGCTGCTAATCCTGTTAACCTTTGGGTTAATTAAGCAAACTGGAATCCCTCATTAGGAGGAAGGGCTCTAATTGCACATCCCAGAGGGTGAGTTTTTGTGTGGAGCACAGTCTGGCAGGGCAGAAACCACTGCTGACTTCAGCAAGGGTGCTGGTGGCTTGCCTGAGAGAGGAGGTCAAGAAAACCTGTTTTCTTATGGATGCTGGACCAGTTAGGGTCTGCTGGAGGGGAGGTACACAAGGAGAGGATTGCGGGGCAGTGGCACTACTGTGCAAGGCTGAAGGGGTTGGAATGCTGGTACCTGGCTGTTGAGGTGACATTAATTTTTGATCTAAAAATGCAAACCCATTTTAGGGGCTTCAGTCTGTAGCTGAGCTTAGTGCTCTGAGCTGGGAAGAGCTGCTAAAAATTGACAGACAGCTCTTTGTTTGCTGTGTGCAGTTTGGAAATTAAGCAATACTTAGAAGCAAACATTGGTTCAATCAACATCAGCTCCCACTCTCCAGTGGTCAGTTTGGCTCATGTCAGGTAGAAAACAGCACATTGCATCACAGGCAAAACCCGACACCATGTATTTCTCCTAACCAGTGGGGAAACTGGTTTGTGGCATTTCCTGAAAAACAAACTAACCGCAATGACTCTGGAGTTGGAGCACAGCCTCAAAATTCACCCATGGTTCCAAACAGGGGCTGAAAGCATGTTTCTGGAAAGACTGTCACAGCTCCTGCAAGCCCCGTGCCAACCTGGGCTCCAGC
This sequence comes from Mesitornis unicolor, assembly GCF_000695765.1. Taxonomy (NCBI): domain Eukaryota; kingdom Metazoa; phylum Chordata; class Aves; order Mesitornithiformes; family Mesitornithidae; genus Mesitornis; species Mesitornis unicolor. Next base: position 68,548 of record NW_010185056.1, on the reverse strand, counting down.
AGATGAGCGACTCCCTCTTCCAAGAGACCTGGCATCGGGCAGGAGGGCTGGGATTTCCCCCAGATGCTTACACTGACCAGGTAAGCCAGCCCTGCGGAAGCCTTCTGACTTCTCCCAGCCCCTCCTGGGTTCCTGAACGTTGAATCACAGCATGGGTTGGGTCATAAGGGACCTCTAAAGACCATCTAGTCCACACCCTCTGCCATGGGCATCTTTCACTAGACGAGGTTGCTCAAAGCCCCATCCAACCTGGCCTCGAACAGTTCAGTGATGAGGTTAACCACAGCTTTTCTGGGCAACCTGTGCCAGCACCTCACTACTCTGAGTAAATAATTTCTTCCTGGTATCCAATCTAAATCTATGCTCTTTCATTTTAAAACCGTTGCCCCTTCTTCTGTCACAAGCCCTGGTAAAAGGTTTCCCTCCATCATTCCTGTAAGCCCCTTTTATAAAATGAAAGCCCACAGTACAGTCTTCCCAGAGCTTTCTCTTCTCCAGGCTGAACAACCCTAACTCTCTCAGCCTCTTTCCACACCAGAGGTGCTCCAGTCCTCTGACCATATTTGTGGCCCTCCTCTGGACCTACTCCAACAGGTCCACGTCTGTGTTCTACTGAGGACCCCAGAGCTGGATGCAGCACTGCTGGTGGGGTCTCACCAGAGTGGAGCAGAGGGGCAGAATCCCCTCCCTCGATCTGCTGGCCATGCTACTTTGGATGCAGCCCAGGATATGCTTGGCTTTCTGGCACAGTGCCAGCTCACGTCCAATTTGTCACCCACCAGTACCCTCAAGTCCTTCTCTGCAGGGCTGCTCTCCATCCATTCATCACCCCACATCACCGATTCCCATCTCTTGACATGGGCACCATTGCCAGTTCAGTTCCAGTCTCAGTCTTGTGTCCCACCCTGGGCTATCAACAGAGGGGCAGGGAAGATGGCCTAGGAAAATGGGTCCCCATCAGGCTGCCCTTCTTGCCTTCACCTGCTGTGACTTGACCTGTGGGGACAGGACAGGACAAGAACATGAGCCCAGCTTTTGTGGTTGATCACGCTGACATCCTTGTCACGGGCAGGCTTCACCCTTCTCTGAACCACAGACTAAAAATTCCCATTTCTAGATGGAAACGAGCCAACTCTATAGACGAACCCGAAGTCCTGGTGGGTGTATATTGCACTCTCCCCTCAGCCTATCGCACCCCGAGGTTCAATTGATTCCGTTTTTTTTCCTCTTCCATTTTCAGTACTTTTTCTCCTTAATATCTCAAGGTGAGCTGGGTCTTCATCACACAACTGCCAGCCTGGTGACCCCCAGGAAGAGCAGCATCAGCTCCAAAGGCCTCCACTGCTGGACAGGAGCACCTCTACAGAAATAACTGCTCCCAAGAGTCGGGCGAGATGCCTGTGTTAGTGTGGTGCCTTGATTGCAGCTTTTCCTCTCCCCAGTTAATGTTTTCCCCACGTGCACACAGCACCAGAGCCCAGCTCCAGCTGCCATTCAGCTGTGTTGGCTCCAGGATGAGCTCTGCCGTGGGGAGCAGCCAGGTCCGTAATAAAGCCAAACCCTCTCCCAGATGGTTGTGCCAGCTCTAACTTTATCCCAGCTCAATTACAACAAACGTCCTTGCCTCAGGACATGACCAAAACTCCAGTCCAGCCTCGCCTCAACCACAAACCACAGTGTGGTCTGCAGTAATGAGGGAGATGTAGAAATAAGCAGTATTATTTTACCTTCAATTTTACTTTGTGTGGAGCTGAGCCCTATTCTTTTCTTGGGGTTCAGAGGTGTTCAAGCATCACCAGTGACCTGTGGTTGGTCAGAGGGTGTGTTAATTTGCATTTCTTCATCATTCATGTAATTTTTAGCAGCATCCTCTTTCTGAAAACAGAACAGTCAGGGTCTTTAGTGTTGCAATACAACGGACTTGTGATGTGTAACAATAATTCAGCTCATTTCATGAAGATCCACACTATGGAAGACTTGGTGCTTTCTGGAGGCACTGTCTTACCTCCGTCCTTTCTGGTAAAGCTGCTCCTACTTGCATGAGGCAGAGCATTGACCTCTTACCTCGAAAAACAAGATTTTCCATCATTAGTAAGAACTGGCCCTCGCTGTTCAATCTCAGCTTAGTCAGCCAGATACCTGCATTTAGACATGGGAGGAGCTCTCTAGAGAGAGGTATGGCTCTAACTAGAACTTGTTGAATGTGCGTGTGTTGTGAGACTCCAAAAGGATGGCTTTTTGCAGCTGGAGGCCACCCAGAGCACTTTTCCTTTTGGATCCAAGGCTTCCCTTGGTGGGATGTACTCCTCAGAAAGGAGCATTTCAGAGGCCTGTTGAGTTCTTTGGAGATCAATCTCTTGGCCATCAAGCCCAGGTGTTGTAGAGGACACATCACCAATCTGATGTGCTTCTGCCGTTGGGTACCTCCAAGGCCAGCTGGGTGTTGAAGAGTTTCTTCTCCCTGGAGCTGCTCTGCAGCAGGCTGGAGAGCACAAGAGAGGCAAAGCCACTGAAGGAGCAGCTACAAGATGGGCACAGACCAAGAGGTGAATGGAAATCCATCATGGAGAAAGGTAGGATTTGGCAGCATCAAAAAGAAGTATAGAAGCTATTCCGTATGTGACCAGTGACTTCCAGATGACCAGTGGCTGGACATCTGAAAATCCAGGAGGTTACTGGTAAAGGCTGTAGGACAAGAGGTAAACAGTAAAACCTATTGCAATCCAAGCTTCTTCCTTTACCCCTGAA
>NW_010185056.1:47410-65769 GCF_000695765.1 Mesitornis unicolor | reverse complement strand
AGCTCGGAAGGCAAGGGAAAGGGGTGTGGAGTGAAACCCCTCATCACACCACAGCCATTCCCTCGGCAGATGCAGAGAGCGCATTGGGGATGGAGGTGCAATGTGAGAGGAGAGAGAGGAGCAGTGGATCGTCCATATAAAAAAGGCTGGGAATGATGAGTAGAAGGCAAGATGGTATGGGAGCTCTTCCAGCAACTACTCTTCTGTTGTTTGAACAGACCCTTTGTTTTCCAAGTATAAATACAGATGGGAGATCTTTTAAAAGGGAAGGAAGGCTTGCAGTGGGAACAAGTCATTCCCCTACCCCACCCCCTCCAGTTGCAGTGTGTTTGGAGATGCTCTGGTCACAAGAAGTACTGTTTTTCTGGGAAAGCAGGGGCTGAAGAGATGAGAAAAAGGAACTAGCCATGCTGAAGGAATTGCTAAAGATGATGCTGAATTAACCAGTGTGGTCATGGGTGCCTCTCGCTCAGCCTGCAGGGACCTCCAGCAGCTAGAGCCACAGGTAGGGCAGGCTCATGGTGCCATAGTGGAGTTGGTCATTGCCTGAAGGTCTCCAGCAGCCCCCTTCCCTGGGTCACTTTGTAGAGCCATATCCTTGACCTGACACTGGGGTGCCACCTGCACTGAAGCCACTCTGGCTACCACCACCACCCACTGCAGGTTGCTGTGCCCTGAGCCTGTTGAGAGCAGGGAGAGGAGCCAACCCAGGGTGCTACCAGTCAACCTCAATCAGGAGCCCACCGTGGGCACTGCTGCATGGAGGGTGCAGGCTATGAGAGAGGAAGAACCTGTGCAGGGGTCCAGGAGATCACAAAGAGAGGCTGGTGCTCCTGAGAGCAAGCCTGGGAGCTGGACCTCACCACCGGGCTTCCTACAGCACTCTTGGAGTTTGTGTCGGGTGGACCAGCCCCAGCAGGGGTCTAGGGATGCTGCCAAGGCCCGTGGGCTAGCTGGTGTGGCCCAGGGACTCTCATTTAGTGCGCACATGCTAAAGTCAACCTGAAGTTGGTCTTGTAGCCTGCAGCAAAGTCTGGGACATTGAGCCTGGGACAGCATCACAAAGGCAGACTTTCACAAACCTAGCCATGCCCCACCGGTCCTGGCTGCAGGCAGATGAATCAGGAGTGATACAATTGGATGGAGAGGTTTTGCAGGGGAATGGGGAGGAGGGTGATAGCTAATCTCAGCATTTCTTCCCAGGTTCATCCCAAGAACTTCACAAAGATGATGCTTCCTTCTGTCTGCAGGGCACGACCAAGCTGTCTGGTGGCTGTCATTGACTTCCCTCAGTTGTGCAAGGAGCTTTCCAGATCACGTGTAAGGAACATTCACTGCCTTTCAACCCCATTGCCATGGCCAAGAGAACATGAGGGAAGGGGCAGGCACTCCAGATGCTGCAAGCCAAAGGGCAATGGGCAGGACAGCAGCAGTTACTGGCAAATATGTGAAACTCGGGGCTGGATCCAGCAGGGACTTTCTGAGATTAAGCTGGGCAAGGCAGGGGGTGGCCAGCACAAAGAAAATAGCCTCTCTTGTGGCGTTTCAGCCTGCAGGGGAATTCAAATGTCACGACTTGGGAATTTTCCATCCAAAGCCCCTTGTAAGATGAAAAGCACCTTGCCCTGCTCTGACTCCTGCCTGTGGAGGGGTTCAGTGCCAAAGTGAAAGGCTTCCTAAAAATGGGCTGATCCAGGGAGGGGGCGCGATTTAGGAGGTATTGAGAAACAAGGAAGGACAAACAGTGTTAGGTCATTGCTTCTGCAAACACAGCCAGGGCTGTTTCTCTATAAAAAGGGGAGAAAGCGGTTCCAGAGCCATAACAGACGTGGAGGGGACAGTCTGTGACCAAGGCTGCTGCACCCCCTCCTCAGCACCTGACTCCCTGCTCAAGCATGAAACTCGTACTCTCTACTGTGCTGTCCTTTGGGATAGTGGGTAAGTGTCTGCTGAAAGCAGGATTTTTTTGGGAAAGGAAGAGTCAAAACCTCTCAGGACGCCGGGCTTTCCCTCTAGACAAGGCTGGTTTAGAACCGCAGCATGTGCCAGATCCAGGCAGCCGTTCAGTAAAAGCCAGGATGTAAAAGCAGAGGAGTGCCTGCCAGCTGCTCGCTTTGGCAGCTGAGGATCTATGTCAACAAGGATGGTGTTTGCAGCATTAACAGCTGCAGCTTTTTCTTGGGCCAGCCCGTGGAGGTCTGCAGCTGCCCACAGCAAGCTGCTGAGCACCAAGCTGGCAAGGAGGGGGGAATGCTTGGCACCCACTGCCAGGAGGGGACTGTTTGGGTTAGGCTCCATGCTCCCGCTGCCACAGCGAGAAGGGAAAATTGCCCTCTGGCCAACTGCGGTGCTGAGAGAGGAGCAGGGGTTCAAGCAGGAGGGGAGAAACCAGAGCGAGCCCTGCCTGCCAAGCCTGCATTTGTGCTGTGTTAAACCTGGAGGCAGTGACAATAAAAAGGGCTTAATTAATGAAAAACTCTGTGTCCTCCTCCTTGTCTCTTGCGCTGCTCTGTTGGGCCACCACTGCTGCACTTTGCTCAGGCTTCTGTGTGTTTTATGTCTAAATTGTGCCACTGCAGGGCTGGCTCTGCTTGAAGCCATTATTCTCTCCTCTCTCTCTCTACTCAGAGTTTTGGCAGGCAACGGGCAGGTGGCCACAGCAAGGAGATTGCTGCCGTCTACCCCCAACCTGGGGACTGTTGGAAAGAGGGGTCCCCTTCTCAGAGTAGGCAGCGGAGTCTCTTCTGATGCCTCCTAAAGTGCAGTGGTGACAAATATCCTCTAGTGGGACATGCTCCCTATGCCACTGATATCGGGAAGTCCTCGAACACCTTTGCTGAGTATGAGCATGCAATGATGTCTTATGAATGCTGAAGAGTCCTTCCTCCTCCTCTGCATGGATGGAGCCCAGAGGTTTGCCAAAAGCTCTGTGGCAGAGGCCATGGCACTTGGGCTCCTGTTGCCTCCCCAGTGTTCACCAGTGCAGCCAGGCTGACTCCCTCAGAAGGTCCCAGTCCAGCCTCTGCCCAAGGCAGGATGGTTGCCAGCACTAGATTAAGGTGACCATGGCTTTGTGCAGCCAAGACCTGAAAAACATAGATGATGGCAGTAGGAATTGAGACCAAGGATTCTTCCTGTGGCCAAATTCAGCACCTCTGCTGGGAGGAGGAGAGGTGTCTGCTGGCAGGGTTATGGCTCAAAAAAATCAAGTAAGAGAGGATATTTCAGAGGTGAAAGAGGAACTGGAAACAGCACAGGTTAAGCTGGAGATGTTTGAATGAAATGTGTCCTCAAGGGTCTGGAGGGAGCGATCTGTGCATCTGGCCTCTTGATCTGAGCAGTCCTGCCAAGAAGGGGCAGGGTTAAGGTGAAGTGCGTGGCACGGGCTGGCCATGTACTTTAACTGCAAGTTTTCAATGTTTCTGGTGTTCAGATTGCTGAAAGAGGCATGAGTCTGTGTCCACCTGAGGTCTTTGCTTTGCTCCAGTCTCCCAGAGCAGCCACTCAGCTGCATTTACTGGTTGGGGGGCTCTTAAGAGCTGTGGAGATTGTATGGCATTTCTATTACTGGGTATAGTGGAGAAGATGAGATATAAAGAGATGGTTAAATATATCAGATTATCTAGCTGCCAAGCAGGTCATGCGTGGCAACGTACTGAATATAGCCTAGCCAGGTCAGAGCTGCTGTCTCTCTGGGGTAATCTGCAAAGGTGCTGCTTCAAAGACCTCCTTGTCTCTCTGTTTTTGCAAAGCCTTGAGTTTGATTGCTCATTAAGTCTGTGGATTCGTTCTCCTACTCCTGTGGATGTTGCTGTGAGCTCAGGCTGCTTGAATCACGATGCTAGGCAGGACATCCATTACCCAGGGACAGGAATCATCCTCCTAGATATTTCTGAAGGTGGACACATCAGGCAAGAATGAAACAGCCTTCCTGCATGACTTAGGAGATGTGCAAGGGAGATCCTGTACCTGGCCATCACCCAAGGCCATGAGTGCAGGGAACCAGAGATCACGTACTCACAGAGATGCTGTTTCTCTCCACTTGGTGCATTTCTACTTCTCTGAGACTATTTATTTCTGGTTCTTTCTACAGCTCTGTGTTTTGCTTCTCCCCTGAAGACAACCATCAAATGGTGCACAATATCCTCACCAGAAGAGAACAAATGCAATAGCCTAAGGGACCACATGCAACAAGAGAATGTTGCGTTGAGTTGCCTGCAGAAAGCAACATATCTCGACTGCATAAAAGCCATTACGGTGAGTGGGCAGCAAATATCTGTGCTGGGCACTGAGGATGTTCCAGCAGCCTGTGATACCTGGAGAAGGTTGGGGTTTCCTTTGAGTCACTGGTTGTTACCTGTGACCCCCCTGTAGAGAAGGACTCACCCACAAGGGACCAAGAGAGACTCCAGGGAAGCATTTTCCATCATGTGTCCCTGCTCTTTGTTTATTGACTGATTTTTTTTTTAATTGACTGAAATCTTTTTTGTTTAGAATACCGAAGCAGATGCCGTTAGCTTGGATGGTGGTCACATTTTTGAGGCAGGCCTTGCCCCCTACAAGCTGAAGCCCATTGCTGCTGAGGTTTACCAACACACTGAAGGTACATTTTCATGCAAGTCAAGTGATGGTAACAAACTGACAGTGCAAAAGCCATCTCTTGATGTTTTTATATGTATTTATATTTATACATATAAAGCTCCTATCACCATATTGATAAGCATTCTTTGGAACCACTCTGACAGCTCTATCACTCAATGACTCCTCCCCAGTCAGGGAGGCGGGTTGGGAAAAGGAAAGCAGATCTGTGGCTTGAAAATCAAATAGATTTAATAAAATAATAATAAAATCTAATATTAATAACAGTATTAATATAATGTACACAGAGTTATAATCAGCCAATATTGTGGGGAAAATAGGCTTCAGGGGTAGGAGGGTATACAAATCCCTCCCAAAATGTCAGCCATGGGAAGAAGAAGGAGAGAGAGGAAGAAGGGCCGTCCCTAGCAAGCTTCCCAATGTATAATGAATGTGAAGTTCATGGTATGGGACAGTACTAATTGGTCAGCCTGGGGTCAGCTTGGGGTCAACTCCCCTGGGTTTCTACTTCCTCCAGCCTCTGTACCTGTTTATCTCAAGACCACTGAAGACCTTGAGCATCACATGCCAGCATTAGCTGAAACCTATGACAAATTTTTATCACTTTGTTCCCATGAAATAGTGTGTTGTAGTTCTTACAAAATTACAGTTTTCCTCAATAGAAAGTCAACTCTAAAATTGTGTCCCAGTAAACCAGGACACCTTCCTTTCTGCACAGAGCTCCCACATGATTTCTGTTGGGTGTATTGTCCCTGGCTTCCCAATCCCAGAGGGAAAGTGCTGGGGTGCAGTTACACCCAAAATGAGAATCATCACCCATGGCCATGGAGTCACTGCAATGGAAGGAAGGCACAGAGCCAGTGCCCCATTTATGACATTAGCTGCAGTGAAAGTCACTGATCTCATGACAATGCAGTGGCCACGGAAGGAGAGCACCGTGAGGAGAAATTGTGATCCTGAAACATGGCATAAAAATTGTACTGCTCCCAGAGATCTGCTTTCAGTGACTTTGAATTATGCAGGTAAAATGCGGAGCTAGATAGCACAGCATACACCACCCCTAAAACTACATCACTTTATTAACACATAGCATGGGATGGACTAGGTTTAATTTTAAAGACTAAATGTGGGATTTCAGTCTTGCAAGGCTTACATGTATCCTTCAGTGGGGAACAGCATTTGAGAAAAGACTTGCCAAAGAAGATTTGCCAAAAAGACTTGTTAAAGCATCCTTACAAAACTATGGGCACGTCTAATGTCTGTCCGGGGCAAAGCATTTTGCATGTAATAGCATTTTCAGGTCACTTACCATTAAGGGTTGTAATGCACAGCATTGGTTTGATAGTGGCAGTGTAGCTCACCACTACGAAAGTCGGAAGATCATGAGTGTTCAAGCAAAGTTGCTAATTATTTGGAAGTGCAGTGCTTTATTCTCAAAAATTGGGGGTTTGGCAAGATTTGAATGTTCATAAGTCCTGCTTTTTCATTGCTTTCCTGCTTTTTCCTGCACTGCAGGTTCCACAACCAGCTACTACGCTGTGGCCGTTGTGAAGAAAGGAACAGGCTTCACAATAAATGAGTTGCAGGGCAAGACTTCCTGCCACACGGGCCTGGGCAGGTCTGCTGGCTGGAACATCCCAATTGGGACACTCCTCCACCGAGAAGACATCAAGTGGGATGGCATAGACTCATCCAACCTTGAGGAAGGTGCGGTGGGAAATGGCAAGATAAACAGGCTGGTGCTAAGCCAGGGGTGGTGGTTTGCTGAAAGCAATTGTGCCCAACCTTCTGGGGAGGTCCAGAGGTGGCCTGCAGAGCAGTCGAGTCACAGACATTCTCTGTCCATCCTCTCCCTTATAGGTTCTTGTAAAAGTGAATTTTAGACTAACTACTGCTTCTTTGTCATCCATAGCGGTGGCCAATTTTTTCTCTGCCAGCTGCGTGCCTGGTGCTACCACTGAACAAAAACTGTGCCGTCAATGCAAGGGGGACTCCAAAAACAAATGCTCCCGCTCAGGACCTTATTCTGGATATTCTGGAGCTTTTCAGTGAGTGAAAGTTATTTTTCCTTTGGGGAAATATTCTAGCCCTGCCACACGCAAGTTTTCATTATACCAGGGAGGGCTGTGTTGTAATCAGGGGTCCTGAAGAGCCTGAATTTATAGAACAACTGGGAGTGCTGGTAACGAAAGATCCAATTAGTAATAACTAGCAGGCAGCTAGCAGGATATGAGAGAGGCATCCAGGTTGTATGGTTTTGCATAGATTTAAGAATACACAGCATTAGGATTGTGCTCAGTCTACCTGGGCTACTTGTGCATTACTTGTCTGCCATTACATTTTCTTCCTTGCCAGCATAGCTCTTTTTGGGAAAGACCAGTGCTCTATGGTTGCAGTTAGTGCCAAAGTAGTTCACTGAAACAGGAGACAGGGAGCCACAATGTCTGTTTTCCTAAGATCTCTTCTGTTTCTCCCACCTGTAGATGTCTGAAAGACGGAAAAGGAGATGTGGCTTTTGTGAAGCACACAACTGTTGAAGGTAGGTCTGCAAGATCACTTGGTTCTCTCTTTTCTAGTCCAACTTCTTGCTGCCACTCCATCCTGCAATTAGTCTACCTATGCAGGCTTTCATTCCTCTCCAGGTTTGCCCTAAATCTCTTCTCCTTTCATCTCTAGAAACATGTTTTGCACACTGTGGACTGACTCAGCCTTGTTATTGAGAAATACGGTTATGTTTCAGTATATTTTTTCTTTCTTTGAAGAAGGAAAACCTACTTGCTTTAAGTTCAGTGGTGTTATTGTTGGTGCTGTATCTCAAATCCAGCTGTTGTGACAGCAAATGCAGGGTGAGCAATTGTGTGGGCAATTATGCTTACCCAGCCCTCTGGGAGGGATTTTGGAGGGAATTCAGCCCCCAGCAAGAGTTCACTAGCTCTGAACTTCTCAGAGATGGAAGATAGCGTGGTATACCCAGGACCTGCAGTAAGCTCAGCGAAGGGCCACCAAGATGGTCATGGGTCAGGGACACTTGTCCTGTGAGGAGATGCTCAGCAGGGTGGGCTTGAACAGCCTGGGGAAGAGATGGCTTTGAGGGGACCTCAGAGCAGCCTGCCGGTCCCTACAAGGAGGCTAGCAAGAACGTGAAGCCAAGAGCTTTACGGAGGTGGACACTGGAAAGATGAGAGACAATAAACATAAACTAAAACCAGAAAGGTTTGGATGAGATCCAAGTGGAAATTTTTTCCCCTTGAGGACAGTCAAGCAGTGGGACAGGTTGCCCAGGACAGCTGTGTACTCTCCATCCTTGAAGGTTTTCAAGATCCACTTAGAGTAACCTGGTCTGGCCCTGCTTTGAGCAGGGGCTTGAACCAGGGATCTTCAGAGGTCCCTTCTCACCTGAATTCTCCTGTTACCCTATGATCTCAGACCTGTGCTCTGTTTCCAGCCTTGCCATTGGCTACCTACTGGCCTTCGCAGACCATGTGTGGCTCCTGACCTGCTCAATCCATTTGTGCAGTGTCTGTAAATCTATTTGTATTTGTATCCATCTGTATGTGTCTAGGCACTACTGCTAGATAAATCATCTTACTGTTGAGTTGGTAATGACAGAGGCAGAGATAATCTCTCTTTTACAGGCATGTGTGTTCTCCTTTGACGCTGGCACAAAGGTAGTGCATGCAACCTGTCTTTGGCTAAGAATTCTCCCCTGAGCTTCATCAGAAATAAATTAATTACAAAGCTGCCCCTGCCTGGCTTTTTTGGACTATTTTTGTGGTAATGCAACTCATGGTTCCTCCCTTCCTCTAGAAAATGCCCGGGAGGAGAAGGATGACTACGAGCTTCTGTGTCTGGATGGCAGCCGCCAGCCTGTGGACAACTACAAAGCCTGTCACTGGGCCAGGGTGCCTGCTCACGCTGTTGTGGCTCGAGATGATAGCAAGGTTGATGACATCTGGAACTTTCTTGCAAAAGCACAGGTATCATCAAGCTCTCCTTCTCTTCCTCTTCTGGCCTCTGGCTTTTTTCTCTCCAGCTTTCCAAGAGCTTTCATGTGGTCATTTGCTGATTATTTTTCCCTCATGGCAGGAAAAATTTGGTGTGGGCACAAGTAGCACCTTCCAGCTCTTTGGACCACCTGGCAAGAAGGACCCAAGCCTCAAAGACTTGCTTTTCAAAGACTCTGCTGTCCAGCTGAAGCGTATTCCACCACTGATGGATTCCCAGCTCTACTTGAGCTTTGAGTATTACAACGCCATCCAGAGCCTTCAGAAAGGTAGGCAGGACATGAAACACTAATGTTGTGTCAGTGTGAGCTGCATGGAAGAGATGGAATCAGCAAATACATCTGGGAAAAAGGAACACAGTTTTTTCAAACACAGGCAGTACTCTCTGCAAAATATTTCCTGGAAAAGGCAGTATCATTTAAAACCACACAGTCTTCACAGACTTCATGTATATCAACTTATATTTGTGAAAATGACATCAGCACCACACCGACAAAGGTGGAAAATTTACACTTATTTCACTCCTTGTCCCTTCACCAATAAAAGTTGCCCACAGTTATTCAGCTGGTGGTAGGGATTGGGCATGCTCAAAACCACTGCTTAGAAAAGCCATTTCTGGGATGTAAGAGGAAGGAACATCCCAGGACACCAGATCCAGTATTGGCCACTTGAGAGAAACAGTGTCCTTTATTTCCATCTGGACTCATTAAGCATTTACTGATGCCCTAGCTGGCTTTCTGAGAGTCAAACAGCCCACAAATGGCCCCCAAAACCCACTTAAAATGTGTAGCAGCTAAGAGATCTCTGTGGTAGGCTCAGCCACTATGGCATTTGTGCAAGGGTGTGCATGAACTTCATGTAGCATCAGAATAGATTATTCAAACGCCACTTCACTGAAACATAACTAGGTTGTAATTTTCCAGCTCAATCTGGGCTGTGAGGTCTGAAGAAATGCTTATAGGCAGCAACAGCGAGCACTATTAGTGCATGGTGGTTTAGTGGTTGTGATATTGCAGCCAGCAAAAATCTGCATGAACAGCTTGTGCCACACAGGAAGTTTCTTTTCTGACTTGTAAGCCAAGTTTTGAGCATCCTCCAGCTTAAGAACCATCCCTTTCATTTGTGCCTGCTTTTTAACCAAGAACCTGCAGCAGCAGGTTGGTGGGTACAGATGGTTTCGTGGCTGAGTCCCACATACTCAGAAAGCAGCCTGTCTGCAGGCTTACTGTTCAGCAGGGCTTACCTTTTTATTTCCTTTTTTTAACTTCTGCTGGTTTTGCAGATCAGTTGAACTCCAACCGCAGAGCAAACAAGACCCGGTGGTGTGCTGTGGGCAAGAATGAAAAGAGCAAGTGTGACATCTGGAGTGTGATGAGCGCAGGGGAGGTGGAGTGCACCGTGGCAGACACCACTGACGAGTGCATTACTAAGATCATGGTATGGCTTTTTTTTGCCTTTTCTTCTCCCTGTGAACCTTTTGGAGAGTAGTGTTGCTTCTTTCAGCTTGGGAATGGATGGGCTGCTTAGGGCAGGGGGTAGATTTTAAAATAGAGTATCAGGAGCTTTGTGAGAAATACTGTGGGGAGAAACCAACCTCATCACAGAGAAAGGTTTTGCAAAGCGCAGAGAAAAACAGTTGCCTGTTTAGAAGAGAAATGGTTCCATAGCATATATGAGGATGGGTCAGCACCGTGAAGACAACACAAAATGATTGAAAGATTAATCCAGATTTGAAAGGAGAAGTGAGATAAGGAAATCTGTTTGGCAGGGAGGCAGGGTAGGAGAGTTGCGCACCTGAGCCTGCAAGTGTCTGGGGGAGGAGGTTACAAGCGCACAGGAGCGATAGTTTGATAACTCCCTCTGTTTGTGTCAGTGAGACTTCCTCTGTCCGTGTGTTCAGGGATGGCATCTCAGGTCCCCTTAGCCCCAAGCACTTCTCCCTTCCATCGAGTGCTGCTTTTACAATCTGATGTCTGCAAAGCACTGCTCTGGTGTCATACAGCATCATTTCATCGCTGTGCCACTCTCATTGCAGAAAGGCGAAGCAGACGCTATCAGCTTAGACGGAGGTTTTGTCTACACTGCTGGTGTGTGCGGCTTGGTGCCAGTGATGGGAGAAAACTATGACGGTAAGTGCAGCCCAGGCTGCCCCGGTGGGTACAGGTGGTGGGAAATGGGCTGGTGCAAAAGTGCTGGTTTTATTTTGCAATCGAGAAAGTGGCCTCAGTGCTGCACCCTGCAGAAAACACATGGTGCTCTGAGGCAGCTCTGCTCACCACTGCACACTTCGCCTTTCCACAAAGGTGGAACAGCCCTGAGAGACCAGGCATCAGCAGTCAGGGACACAATGACCTCCAGCTCCTGTCTTCTTCATTTAAATCATGATATCCCCATCCTTTAGCACCAGTCTTGGTAAAACAAGTTGTTTTAGCACAGAGGAGCAGATGGAAACTGCTCTGTTCTCTCTATGCACAAGGTGTTACTTGAAACAGTCACATTTAGGATGAAGTTTCTCCAGAAATTAGTGACCTTGACCCTTTTTTGGATTTTCCACCTCTTTTATCTAATATGTTCTTCTTTTTCTCTCCCTCAGCTAACAGCCAATGCAGCAAAGCAGAAGGAGAACGAGGTAATTACTGCCAACAGAGAGACAGAAAACCGTCCTGATGGATAGAAGTAGAAAAATATATATGCAGTCTTGAGTGGAGAATAAATGGCCAGTTTCCACACAAAGAACCATGGTGTCCAATGTAGATATTAAAAATCTGGGAGGCAAATTTAGTACTCAGATCAGAAGTCTGGGTCTGCAAGCAAATATCAAGGCAAAGCACTCAGTAGCAGCAGAGATTTCTGCTGTGTTGCTGCTGTCTGGAGCACTGTCACACCATAATGGTGCCAGGGGAAAGAACGGGGAAAGAAGGTCTGGGTTGTAGTATTAAGAAATTGTTCTTTATAGAAATGGGAAGAGGGAGAGGAGGGAAGGGTTTTGTCCTTTGCTAAAGAGGGGATAAGAAATCAGGAGGGGATAAGAAATCATTGTGTATGTCTTGCTATAGCCTTCTTGCATACCCAAGTGTCAGTATTCTGGGGGTGGAGGGGAAATGTCAGGGATTATAATTTGGTTGGAGTAGATGCATCACATCTGCAAATTTTTCTGTTGTTGCTGTGTGGCAAATCATTTTTAAGTGCAAAATATTTCTGTTATGCTGTTCACCGATGCCCTCTCCCACGTGGAACCGCTGCTTTCCTAAGGGAGCATGGTGGGGTCCTTGGGTCAGCCCTTAAGCCTCCTCTCTTTTATCTTCTGAAAGCATCCTACTTTGCCGTGGCTGTTGTGAAAAAATCCAACGGCGATATCACCTGGGACAATCTACGGGGCAAGAAGTCGTGCCACACCGCTGTCGGGAGAACCGCTGGCTGGAACATCCCCATGGGCTTGATTCACAACAAGACAGGGAACTGCAATTTTGGTAAATTGAGGTTTGCAGCCGTTTCTTCGAGCTGGGAATCTGCTTGCAAAAACATTTTCCCGTCTTTCATCTGATCTTCCAAGTTTCTTATGCCTCAAAGATTCCTACCTGGGGGTTGGAAATGGAGAAGACTCTGTTTTTTAAAGTTTCACTGAGCAAAGTTTTAGGCTGTTGGTGACTGCTTCGGAGTAAGATACGACACATCAGCTGCTTTGGGTGGGCTTTGCTTTCTTTTCACATCTCTCCTCTTCCCTTTGCAGCAGCCCAAAAGATAGTCCTGAGAAAGGACTACAGGCTGCCCCAGGCCTGGTGCTTGTGGAGTGAGAGTAAAGGATGGGTTTATAACTCTCAGCAGGGAGGGGAAGGGCTGAGAGTAACAATATGGTCCAACAAAAACTATTTGGAAATTTTATCAACCAAGGAAAATTAACCATGTAGTTATTAAAAGCAGATCTCTAATCACAAGAATATATTAGTAAGTTTTTTAATCGGCCACTCCCACCCTCCTGCCTGCCTTTCCCACTGTCCCTGCTTCCCCTGGAGCTCCAAATGCAGCTCTGCTGACCTGTAAAGGCTGAGGAGGCATGGGCTGGCTTGGTGTGAGCTGGAGATGGCTTGCAGCAGAACCATCATTCTTTTTGTACCAAAAGAGTGCCTGGCACAACGGAGTCTGAGGCCCCGCTTCGCTACCAATGATAAGAAACAAGTCTGATGGTGAAAACTGGATGTATGCAACTTGCTGTCCGCTGCAGCATGCTCCTTCTCACAGCCTGTTTCCAGCTCCCAGTGACCGCCAGTACAAATTCAACACGAGACTGTATTATTAAAAGGAAACTCCAGTTTTGCAGTGCAGAAAAAGTGATTTATTTTATTGTTTTCTTTCTATTCCTGCCTTCAGATGAATACTTCAGCGAGGGCTGTGCTCCCGGGTCTCCTCCTGACTCCCGCCTCTGCAGGCTCTGCAAGGGCTCGGGACGGGTCCCGCCGGAGAAGTGTGTCGCCAGCAGCCATGAGAAATACTATGGGTACACTGGAGCTTTACGGTAGGTGCTGGAAACCCTCAGGGCTGCTCTCAACTTCCCTGGGGTTAGCCAGAGTAGGTAGACCACATATGGAGTACAGCCTCATGCTGATGAAAATTTGCTAACCTTCTCTTTTTCTCCATTATGCTGCCGAAGGTATATATTATATGTCTGTAATATTATACATATGCTACACCTTTTTTTCTTTAAGCAGCTTCCTGCAAATTGATGCAAAATGTTCCTGTCTTGTAAAATTAATATCCTGGTGTCTCCAGCAAAACCTGGAGAGGCACAAGGGTTTTGGCCAGACCTTCTATGATGGCAGCAGTGCTACACTGTCATGCTCTTAACACAAATGAGGAGTGAATCTTCTTTCATTTACATCTATTAACAGAGACCCCGCTTCTTGGTTTGCAGTCCTTTTGATGCAAGTGGTTTTACAAAGCTATTAACACGTGCAGGCAGGCATTGCAGAAAGTAAGGTGAATACTGAACCTGGCCAAACTGCTGCTTTCTGACAATAAAAAGAATAAATTGGCTATTTATCATGCGAGAAGGATGCATGTTTTTTTCCAGAATGTGTTGAAAGACACTATTTCACATGTGCTTAAAATATTTCTGGCAGGGCCTCTGGACCTGGCTGTCCTAAGGGACTGATTTTACAATATAAGACATAGGTCAGAATCAGATGTGCAGGAAAGGGCCAGGATCCAAGCACCTGCATCACTTGCCTTTCTTTGTACTTTCCAGGTGTCTGGTTGAGGAGGGGGATGTGGCCTTTATTAAGCATTCAATCGTCGAGGAAAACACTGATGGTACGTGGTTATTCTGTTGCACGGAGCTTGACAGGGCTGCCTTCCCCTAGCTGTGTTAAATAAAAATACAATCTGCATTATTTTTGGCCCCAGTGCAGAAGGTAATAGCAAGCTTTACCCACTCGCCCTGCCAATCTTGCCCCTTTCCAAGGAGGAGCAGAATTAAACCATCAGCATGTGCTGTCTGCCCAGGCATTTCCACAGAGCCACTTCCCCAGTAACTATCATTTAATTCCAGCTGCACAATTATTCAGTTCAATTATCCCCTTAATTGCAGCCTCCTGCCCTGACACCTTTGTGCAAGCACTCTGCTTGCCTGAAAATTAAAACTTCACATTTTTGAAAGCAGTGCCTGAACTTTTCCAAGCATTTGGGAAAGAAATGCAAGGAAGGAGATGTAACTAAATCTCCAAGCCTGCTTGGAGAGTCTGAATTTCCCGCTTGATTTTCCCTGAGTTTTACTTGCAGCCTCCTTTGGACAAGCCAAGGGAAAAATGCTTTGCTTAGATGTTGTGAAGCAGACATTCTTCTGCTACACAAGATCACTGAATCTCCAAACCTATTCTCTTTAAAGGCAAAAATAAGGAAGAATGGGCCAAAAATCTGAAAATGGACCAATTTGAGTTGCTGTGCACTGATGGGCGACGGGCAAATATAATGGATTACAGGACGTGCCACCTGGCCAAGGTTCCTACCCATGCTGTAGTCACACGTCCTGAGAAAGCAAAGCAAGTCCATGAATTGCTGGAGAAACAACAGGTTAGCAGTACTGACAGCGGAACAAATGTTCGGGGGTTGTTTTTAGACGACATATTTGAATTTTTAGAGCAGTGATGCTGGGAGTTTCACCCAGTCAGTGCAACACGGAAGGTTTTAAGTTACCGACACGAGGTGACAGCCTTGTCCCTCAGCCTCCCACTTCCTCCATCCCTTCTGAACTGCTCTTTCTCCTCTGCCATCTCAGCAAATACCCCTTCAGGTAACAGCCAGGTCGTAGTGGTTGCTGTTGCTATGCTAGACTTGTGTGACGTGAGATTGTCACCTCCTCCTCAGGCTATGTGTGCTCTTGCAGGTGGGTTTCAGAAGGTCCCTCCGAGGTGCCTGGTCTCAAAGCCAGTTGGGACAGGCACAGTCCTGGAAAGAGAGCAGCCTCCTTGCACACACACAGTGTCTTACAGTTACTGGTGCAAATGTAACCATATTAAACCTCCTCTGATTGATTTTATGCTAAAAACATTAATAATTGCTCCACAAGGGTTTGCTGAGAGGCATTTGGGAAGTCAGCTCCTTTTGCTTTCAACTCATGGCTAAGGCACAGGACCTGCTGGCAGCATCTGCCAATGGGCTTTCCATGTAGTGACATGTTAAAGTGAAAAAAAAAAAGGATCCTAAATTTCTGGAGCTTCACTGAGGGCTCCCCAGGAAGATGGTGAAGAAGTAAGACTAAGAGCTAGGCTTGTGTGAGCTGAATCTTGCCAGCTTTCTGCTTTTTTACAGACACTTACCTCTTAGCACCTTTATTTCAGAAACTGTTCGGACAAGAAGGAGTCATGAAAGACAGGTTCAAGATGTTTGAGTCACAAACCAAGGACCTTCTGTTTAAAGACACGACCAAGTGTCTGGTCAAACTCCGTGATGGAATAACACACAAGGAGTTCCTTGGAGATCAATACACTGCTTCAGTTTCTAGCCTCAACACCTGCAATCCATCAGGTAACCGTAGCAGCCCCAGGAAGAAGTCCATTCTCAGCCTTGCAGGCATGGACAGCTTCTTCTGTAGCTGTCCCTTTCATTCTTTAAAGCAAGATGAGGATAAACTCATGGAGATGCCAGTATACTTTTCTCAAAGTTCCTTGGAGGAACTGAAAACAGACTTGCAGTCTGCTGCTCTGGCATCAACGGGAATCAGAGATTTTTGCTCACCTTTAGAAAATACGCACTCTGAGCAACAGTAAAAAGAACTCACCCTGTCCCCCCAGTGTCTGTTCAGTGCAATTCATGGTCAACACAGATTTTTTTCTGTGGCACGCTGATTATATTTTCTGTGCAATGAAGCTGTTGGCATGGCTGGGTGTGTGCTGGTGGGACGGGAGCGTTTAAAGGCAGGATCTGAACTTCTCCACGTCCTCTCTCTTTCCAGATCTCCTCCAGGTGTGCACCTTCCTTGAGGACAAGTAGCTAGATGGGAAAGAACCCTTGCTGAAGGGGGAGGAAACTTCAAGCCATGACTCCTCGTGTGCCCTCAGCACCAAACACCGATCCTTGGAGGGCCCTCTGCCTTCACTGCTTTCTCTGCTCTTCCTCACCACTCTGAATGTGGCTGTTTGAGACTTCACCATTCTCTGCTGCCACTACAGCAAGAAATAAAATCTCAAATCTAAAGGTGTGTCCTGAGATTTTTCAAAATGTTCCTGAAGCTCATTCCTTACTCAGACCCTCTTGCTGTAGGACAGTGCAAGATTTGGCAAGTGTGTTTAAAGCTTTTGCTGCCCATCAGAGCAATCTGTTGCAACATTTGCTGAAGCAAAATGGATTAAATATGCCCTAGATCCCAATTAACAGATGTACGATCTGTGCTTTTACTTCACCCAAGTTATCCCATTATCTCCCCAGCAGATGACAGATGCTCAGTATGGTTGGGACACAGGAAGAGGGAGAGTGTTTATGTGAGGGAAGCTGAAGGGTGGAGAAGGAAACCAAACCACACCACACCAAAAAAATACAGTGGTTGTAAGAATTGTGAAAGAAACAAACAGAAATCCTTCCATCTCATGTCTCAGCTGGCTGAACCTGACCAGCAGAGTCATTTCCACCAGGCAGTGCCCTTAAAACACAGAAATGTATTGATGGGGAGAGTCCAGGCTTAGACTTCCTTCTTGGAAAAAAAATCTTGAATTTATTTAGAAACGTGTTTTAGTAATGCTGCTGACGTGAAAACAAACACACAGCTGGGCAGCCTAAGCAAAACTAAAAAGGCAAGACAAAAAGGTCTGCTGAGGTTCTCCGCTCCAGAGGAGCGGGGGATAATCCAGCAGGTCCCAACCTGTTGGCAAGGTGGGCATGGAAGAGCTGCTGAGGGCAGAAAAACGTTAAGAGCTCCTGGCTTTGAGGGAATGAACATTGTGCTTGTGGTGATGATTTTTGGATGCATGTGGTATGTGTTGTGAGAAGTCCGCTGGCCTAACCGATGACCACCTGGGAAGAGAGAAATCTAGAGTGTGATGGGAAGCAATGAAATCCAGTCCCTCACATTTATAGTATGTAGACAGATCAAGTAGAGATCTAGAATATACAGATATAGATCAAGTATATTGGACAGATGGCTTCTTTAACCTGTTAAAAACTAGCAAAGAAAGAGGGACAGTGCCCCTAAGAGCCTGCTTTTCACCGAGGAAAGCAACACCATCTGTACTCCGTATCTGGTGTAACCTCTTGTCCCATAAGTAGAAGGCATGGAAAAAAGGAACCTCACTGGAGTGCCACAGAGTAATTCAAGTGGGAAGGGACCTCCAGGGGTCTCCTTTCCAACCCTCTGCTCACAGGGTGAATCAGGTTGCTCAGGGCTTGACCCAATCAAGGGAGAGAACGTCCGAGGATGGAGACTCTGCGACCACTGTGGGCAACCTGTCCCACAGCTTGACAGCTCTCAAGGGGAAGAAATTTCTCACAAGCACACTTTGAACCCCTCTTGTTTCAATGTATTCCCATCACTCCTCATCCTGCACCACTGTGAAAAGCCTGGCTCTCTCTTCCTGATGCCTGGTACAGATGTGTCCGCCTTTTCTCCAGGCTCAACAATTCCTGGGCCCCCCAGCCTCACCACACCGGGTGGCACTCCAGCCCCCCTCCTGTCCATCTTTGTCTCTCTTCTGAGCTTGCTATCACTCATGGATGTCTTGCTTGAATCATAGAATCACAGAGTGGTTTGGGTTGGAAGTGACCTTAAAAGCTCCCCCAGTCCAATCCCTGCCACAGGCAGGGACACCTCCACCAGCCCAGGTGCTCAAAGCCCCGTCCAACCTGGTCTTGGACCCTTGCAGGGAGGGGGGACTCACAGCTTCCCAAGGCAACCTGGGCCAGGGCCTCACCTCCCTTGAACTGGACGTGGGCCCAAAATCAGACATGGCCAAGTATCTTGAGATGTTTGAGTCTCAAACCAAGGACCTGGTGCTGACCTGAGGGGGCGTAACCGCCTCCTGGACCTCCACGGCGACTGCAGCCCACCCACCGCCTTGCTGTGCATTAACGTGTCCCCCTACCCCATGCTGGAAAGACAAAAGCCGCCTTCACGCCCAGGCCCAGCCCGGGCCAAGGAGCCCAGGCGTGGGGAAAAACCACAACTCCCATGAGACCGCGCCTCCCGGCAGCCCTTGCGCCTTCCCGGCAGCCCTCGGGGCCGGAAGCAGAAGCTGTCGGCGACGTGTGCGGGCGGATGGCCATGGCGGGGAG
>NW_010185056.1:24706-47152 GCF_000695765.1 Mesitornis unicolor | reverse complement strand
CGGCCGGCGGGCGTGGCTGCGGCTGGGGCTCGGCGGCGCGGGGAAGACGCTGCTTTTCGCGCGGGTGAGCGGGGAGACGGGGAACCGGGACCGGGGAGGGGGGGTTCGGAGCCCCCGGCCGGGGAGCTGTCCGGCGCCAGCTGACTGGTGTCCCGACCTGCCGAGGTGAAGGAGCTCCGAAGGACTTGAAGGCACGCGGTTTTCCCTCTTGCTTGAGTATCGTGGCAATTCTGTCTATAAATATTTTTGTCTTAATGAATGTTTCTTAAAATTCTTTGGGGAAAAGAAAACCTGAAATTGTTTCATGCGTCTGAATTGAAATGAGATTTCTGAAATCTGTTACCCTTTACAGGTCGCTTTAGTTTCTGAGTGGATGAAATGCGATGCCAGTTTTCCTCCAGCCTTCACCTCTGCAAATGACTTCTTTTCTTTCCCCCCCTGCAGCTGTTGACGGGCAAATACCGCGATACCCAGACTTCCATAACGGACAGCTCCGCAGTTTACAGAGTCAGCAGTGACAAGGTGAGCGGGCTGGTTTTAGAATCACAGAGTGGTTTGGGTTGGAAGGGACTTTAAAGCTCCTGTCCAACCCCTGCCATGGGCAGGGACACCTCCACCAGCCCAGGCTGCTCAAAGCCCCGTCCAGCCTGGCCTTGGGCACTGCCAGGGAGGGGGCACCCACAGCTTCCCTGGGCAACCTGTGCCAGTACTTCACCACCATCCCAATGAAGAATTTCTTCCTTCTGTCTAATGTAACTCTGCCCTTTTGCCTGTAACTTGTGCGTGCTTGCTTCTGCCAGCTGGTGCCTTTGTTTTTCCACTCCTTGTGTTCAACCTGACTCGAAGCTTTTTGCGCTGCTCAGTCCTCCCAGCTTGCAGTCAGTACCTGGTTTGACAAAGACTCGAATTGGATTTTTCTAGGCAGTGCATGCTAAGAAGCTATGACAATATTGGGAGGTGTTTGGACCTCATCTGCACAAGTTCTCTTTCCTTTGCAAAACTTTTTTTTTTCAGGTCCTGGGCTGCCACAGACCTGGTTGTTTTCGGTTTATGGCAATCTGTTTCATTTCAGATGAGTTTCTTTCTCATGCTGGGTGTGCACGTGGCAGTGAAAGCAGCAAGCTGGCAGCATGTTACGTGCTGGTGAATTGTAGAAGTAGAGGATGTTTTCTCTATGGCAATCTTCAGTAATGATGGGGATAAGAAGAGGTTAAAAACTTAGTAAAGTGCAGCTCTTTTTTAAATATTTGTGTCTCTAAGACTGAGCAGACAGGAGGTATTTGGAGGAGGAGAGGTGCTGAAATGCTGCAATGAGGACTGTGGCTTTTCTTTTTTAAATTGTAGACACGGTTTCCATTAAAACCTAGGAGCAGAGGCTATGTAGGGGCTTATGCAGCGTTCCCTCCCCTCTCAAGAGCAATGTGCGTTATCTCAAGAACATTTACAAGGCCTTGCTTGGCCACAACTTGATCAGGAGCATGCGAGAGCTGTTCGTTCTCTTGTGTCATTGCTTTCTCTGACTGTGGAAAGGGAAACATTTGCAGCTTTCAATTAAAAAAAGAAAGTCTCTTGCAAGGGCATCTTTGTGTTATTCCCAGCAACATTCTGTGGTTTTAGGTAGACTTGCAGATCGTTTGAGTTAATAGATAACTTGATTCAGAGACTGTAGGATTGGTAGTCTGTGTCAGGGACTTGCAGGACAGGAGTTCATGATTTTTGGGTGCAGAGATCTGCTTGCTGTCAGTGACGGTGTAAATCTGCTGGTGGACCGAGAGTGGTGGCTGGTGAAGCTTTGGCACTTGCCCTGTGCCTGTGGCAGTTGTAGGGGAGGGCGCTGTGAATGAGAAACAGGCGGAACAGTTGCTTTTCTCTGCAGTCATGCTCTGTCCTCTCGCTCTGGTGGGTGGTTTGCTGGTGTTGGCACCCTCCTTAGTAGCTCCTGGCTGTGAATGTTCCTCAGCATTTCTTTTGCCTGTCAGAATTGTTTGGGCTGCTGGAGAGACTGCACCTCGCGGGGTGTTACGTGCTTCTGCCCAGCATGGGGGTTCACTTGCCCGCTGCTGCCTCAACACCAGACTGACTGGAATCCACTATGTCCTGGTTTTGCTGGGATTGGATTGTAAAATTCCCTTTTAATGTTTCAGTAGAGCTGGAACTACAGTGTTTGATTTAGTGAACAGAAGCTGATGTTACAGCTTTAGCCAGGATGGAGTTATTTTCCTCATAGTAGCTGGTGAGAGTTTTGTTTTGAGTTTGTGCTGGGACTACTATGGAAACACACCAGTATTTACATTTTTTCAGTCTTTTGACTGCACCTGTGGTTATAGTTGTTGGTTTTGATTGGTTGTTTGCTTTTGTTGTTTTTTTTCTTCTTCTTCTTCTTCTCCCTTCTCTCTGCACAAGAGTTTGGGGGGAAGTGAAAGCCCAGGATTCTCTGGGACAGGTGACTCAGGACAGATGATGTGGGTATGATCCAAGTGGACCAATAAAATGTATTCTCTCTCAAAAACATCACACTCACTATAAACTGGGGAGTTTGCAGGGAATGATCCCTTCTTTGATCCCCTCCTTCCCTTCTCCTCCATGGTGGCACCTGTCTCGATTCCTGAGGCTCTTCCTTGTCACATTTTCATTGGCATATGGGCAGTGGCTGCTGTTTGTGATCCGAGTACAGCTTTGCTTGCTTTATTATCGTTGTTCCTACTCTTAATACAATTATTATTATTATTTTCAGTTTGGTTTATTTTGATTATTAAATAGTCTTTATCTCAACCAGATGAGTTCTTTACTTCTACTCTCTCAATTCTCTTCCCCATCCCACCGGGGAGGGGAGGAGCAAGCTGCATGGTGTTTAGCTGCTTGCTGGGTTAAAACACGACACACTGTCAGATTGGTTTTCCTCAGTCTGGGATGTCAGGTACCCCTAGATTAGGTGTTGCTAACACCCTCTTGCTTCTGTTCCCAGAGCGCTAATGTGACCTTAATTGACCTTCCCGGCCACGAGAGTCTGCGGCTTCAGTTCTTGGAGAGGTTTAAGGCTGCAGCCAGGTAACTTGAAGGTGGTTGGCAGAGGAGAAGGGGGCTGGTGATCTTTTGGATAAACCAAATGATGGTGCTGTGGACTGGGCTGGATTCACTCTGTGTGATGGTGCCTTGAGAGTTAGAGCTTTGCTTTGCGGTAGTGGGGATT
Organism: Mesitornis unicolor; assembly: GCF_000695765.1. Classification (NCBI taxonomy): domain Eukaryota; kingdom Metazoa; phylum Chordata; class Aves; order Mesitornithiformes; family Mesitornithidae; genus Mesitornis; species Mesitornis unicolor. Next base: position 43,962 of record NW_010185056.1, on the reverse strand, counting down.
GGTTACTGTTCTGCTTTCCCACTTACCTGTGTTTGTAATGCATCAGGAGGCAAAGCAACTGCAGCCGGGGCATTAGGAAATGTGGGCAGAGATGAAAGATTTCCTGTGGGAAACAGGGTATATTTCAGCCAGCACAACCTGCTCTTGGGTTGGATGAGGTCAGATGTGGAAACAAATATGTTAGCCCCAACTGGAATACTTATAGGGGAAAATAGTTGCAGAGCTTCTGGCTTAGCACATGTTCTTCTCTCTTTCCTCCAGAGCCATCGTGTTTGTGGTGGACAGTGTGGCCTTCCAGCGGGAGGTGAAGGATGTGGCAGAGTTCCTGTACCAGGTCCTGGTCGATAGCACCGTGCTCAAAAATGCACCTGCGCTGCTGATCGCTTGCAATAAGCAAGGTACGATGTGCTGCCGTGTGGGCTGGACATAGGATTCAGTCCCTGAGTGGTAGGGGTTTGCACAGTGGATGCTGAATTAGGAGTCAGGAATTCAGCAAAGTGGGGGCTGGAACATAGTTTTAAACTTTGGCTAGTTAGCAGGGACATATCTAGCAGCCATTGGAAGAATTCTTAGTTCAAGTATGGGCTTAAGTAAGGTGGCCTTCTGCTTGTGCAGAACTGTCGTTTTGAATCTGCAGGCAGCAGAAAATAAGATTAATTTGAGTGTAATGAACTATCTGTACACACTTGGTAGCTTCAGCATTAAAATCAGGCAGCCATTTAGCTATCAAGATTGTATGTTTTATCTTGATTTGACTAGCAAGAACATCCAGTTACTGGAAAGGACTAGATTTTCAGATTCCTACAACTTCTACAGTGAAGATGTCGATCTTTGTATAACAATCTGAAGCTATTGAGCTGTATCAGATTTGGTTTTCTTAGTTATTTCCTGCAGTACTTCAGTAGCTGCCGTGGGTTAAAAAGTGCTGCTTTGAGCTCTGTAATGCCAAGGCAGGTGAGAGTGTTGGGCCTTGTGGGTGGTACATCAAACCCTGTACTGTGTTTAAGGCAACTTGCTGCCCAGCAAGAAGAAATTAATTCCCCATGTTATATCAGACTCTTGGATTGCTCCTGTTTGTGCCTGCAGAGCAAAGCTCCAGAATTCCTTATCCTAGTGCAGACACTGCCGCCTTTGTCCAGGTAACTGTTACAGCTGCACAGTGTGAGCATGTACCTTTAGAAGAAGGAAGCAGGTTCTGAATTAAAACATAAACCCAAAGAGCTGATTTCCTTTTCTTTTCTCTTTCTAGATGTCACAATGGCAAAATCAGCAAAACTTATTCAACAGCAGCTGGAGAAAGAGCTGTAAGTAAGAAATTGGATCTTAAACCCTCTAAGCTTCTCTCTTCTCCTTTCTGTCTCTTACCTCAGTGCTCAGTGAGCTTCCCTGAGCCACATCTAAGTTCACTGAAGAGAAAGAACAGTCTGTTTTGTCTGTGTATGTGTAACTGGGACGAGAGAAAATTGCACACAAAAAAGCAGTAGGCACAGAGGGTGTATTGCCCCCTAGCAGCTACAGGTTGGAGAAACAATGTGCCAATCCTTTCCTAAAAGCTGCCATCCCTAGGCTAAGCGATACCTCCCATGGCACCGTCCTCTCTGAGGCACAGGCAGCATTGACTTCCAAATGTCAAATTTTTCTGTGTGTAGTTGAAGATTTCAAGAGCTCTGCGCAGTTTTACTGACACGGGTTTTGTTTTTTTTTGTGGGGCTGGTCTGATGCAAAAGGAGGACTTGGCATGCAAAGCTTGAGATCTGGGAAGAGCGCATCTAGTTCTCCTGAGCTGTTGAAAGGCATTGCAGGAGCCTGTTTGAGACCCCTGTGTTGACTCTGTGTCGCCCTAGGCAGGCAGTTCACCTGGGAAGACAAATGATGTATGATCTGTTGTTAATTTTAAGTTGTAAAAGGAGGGAGAACATGGCTTGCGGACTGTGCTGTGCTGTAAGCTGCCAGCTGAATGAGCTGTGGTGTCATCAGTCATCAGCTTGCACGTCCATCTGGGGAGGGGGCAGCATAGATATTATGGCACAGCTTTGCTCTGTGTGAGGCTTGTGTGTGATACCATGGTTGTACATCAGTCTTGTGGCATAGACAGACATCACAGAAAGGACCCCAATACAATTGCATTGTGGTTACTAGGGCTTACTACTGCCATCTGACCTTCCTGGTTTTAAAGGAGGAATTAGTTGCCACATATTCAAGCTCTCTAGGAGAAGAAGTACTCCTTGGTTCTGCTGTTGAGCATTTGTCAGTTACCTGCGTGTAGAAGTGGAGTTTCTAGGTATGTGCCCTGTTAGGCAGTGTTATTCCTGCAGGTTGGCAGTTTGCTGCCATCGTCTCTGTGCTTGAATGTCCTTGTGTGGAGAAGCCAAGGAAGTGTCTGCTCTCATATTCCTGAACTCGCAGTGCCTCTGTGTCTGTTGGGCTGTTCCATTTCCTTGTGCTGCCTCTACCTTGGATGCCTGGTGAGTGTGGACAAGGAGGTTAAGCCTTCCCACATGTGGCAGGAAGGTGAGATGCTGCAGGAAGCCCAAGGGCAGGAGCAGGAGGGACATTGCAGCCTGGTCCTTGGGCAGGCATTGCTCATGGGGGCATTGAGGAGACTGAGTCCCTCTCTCAATCCCCAGAGGTATTTGACATGCTCACATGGCAGTGAGGTGAGCCCCTGTGTGATCCCTGATGTCACGGGTGCCTCTCTCTTCCCAGTTAACCCATTAAACTAGTGCAGCTCTTGGGCACTGTGGGCTAAAAAATGTGTAATTCCTGGTGACCGGTGTCTGCTATGGGAATATTGGGGAAATTCAGGTGAGGACTCCATTGCCTGACTCTTGCTGCTGTTTCTTACAAAACAAAACCTATTTGAGCACCTTGAGTAGCCTCCTGTCTGTCTTGCTCTCTTGAGCCTCTCTGCAGTTGTGCCTTCCAGCAGGTATTTAGAAGTGGCTGAAGTGCCTGCCCCTGCCTGTGCCTCACAGGGCAGAGCTCTGGAACCTTCTATCCTTGGTGGAGCTGGCACCCTGCTGACAGAGCTGGCTCCAAAACATCTCAGCAGTCATGGTATAGATAATGCTCCCCTGATGCACAGTTCTTGACCCTGTCCCTTCTCTGTCTGCAGCAACACCTTACGAGTGACCCGCTCCGCAGCCCCCACCAGTCTGGATGGCTCAGGCACTGGGGGACCTGCCCAGCTGGGGAAGAAGGGCAAGGACTTCGACTTCTCCCAGCTACCCATGAAGGTGGAATTTGTGGAGTGCAGTGCTCGGGGCAGCAAGGGAGAGGAAGGAGATGCTGACTTCGAGGGCCTCGAGAAATGGCTGGCCAAGATCGCCTGAACGGAGAATGGCAGGGCTGGAGGGAGAGGCTTGAGGAGGTTGGGGGGCAGGACACCTGGGGACCGAAAGGGAAAAGATGGTCTGAAGCACTCAAATCTCATCTTGCTGTAGAAAGAAGGAACTTAAGCTGGAAATTGGCATTGTGATATCTTCCTTTGCTGCTCATGGGTTTGGGAGCCGCGTAATGCAATTGCTTTGTCAGATTTCTTCTGTCTCTTCACAACGCAACTTTTTTTTTTCCTATCTCCTCTTCCTTTCTCTCTCTTTGGGGTCCTGACCTTCTGGTGTTCTGCATTTCCTTAATCTTTTAAGCTTTTCATTTGGTAGTTGCCAAGCAACTTAGGAAGGAGTGCACTGCCAGGTGAGTTTTAGAGACTGGAGCCTTGTCTTCTGCCTTGGCTTAGCATTGCAACCCTGTTGCCTCCTGATTTGGACTTCTTTCCCCAGCCTCTCACTGCTTGGGAGCAGTGTGCACATCACCTGCACTGCCCCAGCGAAGTGCCCAGACTCTCTCAGCAGACATTAAAAAGCTTTTTTTTTTTTCTGTCTCCTGCCTTCCCATTCTTCCAGATTGGTGCAGTCCCATTTCTGTGGGACTGGAGTGGTCTATTAAATGCCCAAACCAGGCTTTGTCTCTGTGCACTGCCTGTGTCCACCTGTGGTATCTACTATTTGGGTGATATCTACTGTTGGGACATTTTCTGCGAGTTTAACTGAGGGATGTGTCCTGAAAGCTTTTTTCATTCTGCTCCTCCTTCCCGTACTTCAGGCTCTTCTCCCACAGACAGGTCACTCTCCAAGCAACAGAGTTATAGCAGGGTCTTAGCTTGAAACTATAAGATGGGCACGTTTTTAGATTCATACCTACATTATGTGTGAGATTTGGCATGAGAGGCATTTGCTGTGCAGTCCCCTGCCTGTCTCCTGCTCCAGTGACTGCAGGGAGATTTTTTTGGGGTGTAATTAGTCAACAATTGTGATAAGGGGAGAAGGAAAGTCAAGGAGCTGCTCGCAACCTAGGGTGCAAGTGTGGTTTCTCCTTGTGAGGAAGGTGCTCACAAGGTGAACAAGGTGTTCTTGTTTGTGTTGTTTAAAGCCACAGTTGCTGCTGTGCACGATCTCGACTGTTAATTTTGCAGGGAAGACTGAGGGAATGCCTGTTGCTGTAGCTGTTGCAGCGGCTCAGCGGGCTGCTCTGAGGCTCAGAGTGTCGAGGGGCTCTGATTCAGTGTGCTCAGCTGTCCAAAGGACATTTGCTCTCCTCCTTCCCATGCTCTGGCCAAGAGCATTGGTTATCCAAAGGGAGATCTTCCAGCAGTGTTGGTGTGGATTAGGTGGGAAAAAAGACCCTGGTGCTGTGCTGGGCATTCAGCTTCCCTTTCCTAAACAGCCTTAAAACGCGGTTGCCCTGCCCTGCAGCTTTGTACAGCTTTGTGCTCTGATGGGATTGGCATTTTTGTGCAGCACCTACAGGAGGATGATTGCTCTGGTTCTATGGCATTGACATTTTTCATTTGTTTTTGTTGTTTCTCCTTCTGTTTTGGGGTAGGAGGGAGCGGCCGGCTCCTGGTAGACCTTTTCTTTCTTTTGCAGGCTCCTCTCCTCTGGTTTGATGCTTCCTTCATCTCTCAACTGATCTGTTGTGCCCATTCCTGGGGCATCCTCTCCCTCCCTGTATCATTGCCAAGCGTTAGTAGTGTTGGGAAGAGGAAAAACAGTTTTTGGCAAAGACCTGTGCTTGTGACGGAGCTGGACCTTGCATTTCCAGTATTGCAGCACCCAGTAGCTCTCCACCTATCCATGCAGGAGGTGGAGAGGGTTATACTTGCGAAGTACATGATATTTTTATATTTCCTGCAACCAGAGCATTGTTGGAACGTGTTTGTCATGCTTGGGACTCCTTCAGCTGGAGATCCTTCCTAGGCCGCCTGTTTTGAATCTGTAATGCTGAAATAAGACTATTGCTGTTTCTCTGGGTGGTTCTTCTGTGCCTCTGAGTGCTGGGTCAGGGTGGTGAGCTCCTGGGTGCTGGCTCTGGCTGCTAAGTCCCTGGTGCTGGTTTGGTGTGGTGAGCCCCAGAATGCTGGCTTGGGGTGATGAACCTTTCACTGCCAGGTCAGGATGCCAAGCCCTGAGGTGCCAACTCTGGGTGCTGAGTCCCTGAGTGCCAGCTCAGGGTGCTTAGCCCTAGGGTGCCAATTCAGAGGCTGTGACCTTGCATGCTGGCTCACGGTGCTGACCCCTGGGGTAGTAACTTGAGGTGCTGAGTCCCTGGGTTTCCAGGTGTGAGCTTTGGGCCCTCAGACCCTGAGTGCCAGCTTGGGGCACTGACCCCAGGAGTGGTGAATTGGGGCACTGAGGCCCTGGGCACTGGCCCTGGGTGCCCACTTAGAGTCCTTGGGTGTGGGTTCAGGGCTGTTGAGGCCCCAGGTGCTGACTCTGGGCATTGAGGCTCTGGATACTGAGCCCCTAGATGCCAGCTCGTGGCTCTCAGGCCGTGAGTGTGGACTCATACCTAGGCCATAGCTATCCTGCTGCATGATAGTTTCCAGCTCCTCCCGTTTATTTCCCATGCTGTGTGCATTGGTATAGATGCACTTGAGTTGGGTTATTGATTTCACCCCCAACACTGGCATGCCACCCCTAGGCTTATCTCTAGTGAGCCTGGTATTATCCCCTTCCCCCCTTCAGACCTAGTTTAAAGCCTTATTGATGAGCCCTGCCAACTCATGTGCAAGGATCCTTTCACCCCTTGGAGAAAGTTGAATTCCATTGGTCTCCAGAGGGCTCAGTGCTGCATCAACCTCCCCACGATCAAGAAAACCAAAACTCCACTGATGGCACCATCCTCTGAGCCATGTGTTGATCTGCGGTGTTTTCTGGTTCGTACCAGTATTCTTCCCTCCCACTGAAGGGATTGAGGAGAACACTCCCTGTGCTCCTGATCCTCCAACCAATTGCCCCAGTGCCCTGAAGTCCTTGATTGCCTTTGCACTTCACTGCTCAGCCTCATCGCTACCAACCTGAACAACTACCAGAGGATAATAATCAGAGGGCTGGACCAGACCAGGGAGTTTCCTGGTAACATCTCTAACCCAGGCCCCAGGGAGGCAGCAGACTTCCCTGTGGGATGGCTCTGGTTGACATATTGGACCCTCCGTTCCCCTCAGAAGGGAATCACCTACAACAATTGCCCTCCTTTTTTCACAACTGGGGCAGTTTTAATGTGGGGCAGAGCGACTGACTGTAGGCAAATCCCTGGATGGGCTTTCTTCAACGTCCTCATTTGCCTGGCCCTCAAGTTCCAGAGCCCCGTATCTATTGTGTAAGGGCAGCTGCATAGGTGAGGAAGGCCAGGAGGGGATTTTCCTGCCCTGCCGAGCAGGGTCTTGCTTCTGTTCCCCTCCGTTTCTTACTTCTTACGTCCCCTCCTGCTTGGTGGCGAGAGGGTAGGGGATCCTGTGTTTCTTGTGGAGTCTCTATCTCCTGCCTTTGCCTCAGGGTGTGGCTTCACCAATCGATCTCCCTCTCCCACCCCCTAATACTCAACCTTTCGACCTCCTCCTTTAGCTCAGCCACCAGGTGGAGCAGATCGTTCACCTGGTCACACCTCACAGCTGGTGTCACTGCTGACCTCCCATAGGAATGACAAACTCAGGCACTCTCTGCAGCCAGAGACCTGGACATGTGCATCTTTGTATGGGGGCTCCATCTGAGGAGCCACACTCCTCCTGGTGCTGACTTTTGGCCAAGTGGTGACCATATCCCTTTTCTGGGAGGGTGATGACCACTAGTGGAATTTGCCTCTGTAGCAAGGAGAGTTTACAGGAAAGGCGCTGGGCAGACTGAAGCCCTCGTGGGATGTTACCAGGCTGCTCTGGTAGAGCTCAGTGAGAAGGAAGTTATCACCAGTGCAGCTTAGTCCTTTGTGCCAGAGCAGAAATACAACCAGCACTAGGCTGCCCAGAAGATGCTTGGCCTCTGGGATGATGGTGCTCCTCCATGTGGGATAGGGTCAAGTTCCCCTGCAGAGGTGGACGTGAATCACACTCATCTGAAGCAGACCGATTTCACTTCTTCTCCCCCTTTCCCAGGCCCAGCTCACACCAGACTCCTTTCCCACGGCTGCTGTAGGGCACATTCGACCCTGTCAGACAGGGGTGCAGAGGTTGGGGTCCGTGCACTGTGGTGGCTTTGCCTGTGCTCCCACCTGGCCCCTCTGCAGGCTGCAGCCCCTTGCGGGTGGTGGGTTGGCCCTGGTTGGCAGGGGAGCACCCACCCAGCTGCTGACTGCCCCCGTCAGTGGGATGGAGTGGGAGAATCAGAGGGGCAAAAGCAAGGGAAAAAACCCTCATGGATCAAGAGACATATGGTTTAACCAGGGAAGGACACTTCTTTGAGAAATACTCATATAATGACACTGTGGCTGAGAGTGGCAAGGACCTCTGGAGATCATTGGCTCCAGCCTCCTGTGCAGGCAGGGCCACCTACACCCAGCTGCCCAGGACCCCATCCAGATGGTGTTTGAATAGCTCCAAGGTGGGAGACTCCACATCCTCCCTGGGCACCAGGGCTCAGTCACCCTCACAGGGAAAAAGTGTTTCCTGATGTGCAGGGAGAAGCTCCTGTGTGCAGCCGAAGCCCCCTGGTCCTGCCACTGGGCACCAGTGAAATGAGCCAGGCTGCATCCTCTCTGCACTCTCCCTCCAGGTACTTGTACTCAGCGATAAAATGGCTCTCATGGATATCTCCCCTTATTTATGGCTTGTTATCCGTCTGGCCACCTCTTGAACCATTTCCTGGCCCTCAGCACTGTCCATCTCATTGTACAGCTCTCCAGTAGAAGGGATCAAATCCTGGTGCACTTTACTGGTGTCTGTGGGACAGGACTAAGGAGAACAGGATCAGTGGAACAGGTTTCTCCATTTCTTCTTGGAGGGTAAGCAGTTTCACTGCTGATGGGAGTCTGGGAATAAACACATTGGTATGTAGGGTGGACAATCCATGGAGCAGGGTGGAAAGAAGCCAGTCAGACCATGTGCTGCGCTATCTGACTCATTTAGAGCATCGTCTTGTCTTGCCAGACAGGTTACCCCTGAGATGCCGTTAAGTGGCTGGACGTTGCTAATGGTAAAGTAACCACCACTCAGTGTTAGGGGTTAGAGTAGCACTGTGCTTGGACGTGCTTACGGCGTCTCAGCTCAGGAGACGGCTGAAGAATGATGGGTTATGGTAAAAACACTAGTGTGATGGCAAAACACTGCCTGAAATCTTAACTCCCGGCCTCATCCCACTACATATCGAAGGCAGAAATAATTACACAAGATGTAGTGTGGTGGTAAGTGGTAAAATCTAACCCAAAATATTTTCACCAATTTTGAACTTTTAATGCTGCAAAGCAAAGTACAATTCCATCTAATACTGGAAACCTCTGCTTCTTGGAGGGAAAGTGGTTTCTGCCAGGGTAACACTGATTAAAATAACACACAGTTCCAAGTTGATGCTTACTTTATTAAAATCTTGTATGTTTTTAAAATGTAAAATTCCCAATTCATGACACTTGAGGATCAAATCTTAAAGCCTGTTGCTCCTTTTTCCAACAAAACATCTTCAATATGTTAATTTGAAAATGCAAACGAAGTAAGATTTCATTCAAAACATTTAGTAGCTGAGACAAGCAATGTGAAAAGCTGAATTAAAAAATGAACACCACAACCCAACATTCATACCACAAGTTTACCTTTTCACAACTACCAGTACTTCCAGGTCAGTTCTTTCCACCAAAAAGGTAATGTAGCGGTGAAATGATGATGCTGGGGAAACAGTAACAACAAAAAGAGCACATTATACTTAAAATACTTCTTTGAGAATTGTAGTAACAATATCATTTCTGTCCACCAGAAAGACACAATCCCAGCACAAAATAATACAGAGGAAGACTGAAAAAAACATAGGAAACTAAGAAGAATTTATGCTGTAACAATCCGGTCTCCATAGCTAAAGTGACGAGCACTCATTATGATTAACAAGGAGTTTTATTTCACAGAATCAGAGAATGTGATTAGAAAAATAAGGCCCTGTTAGAAGGGGGAGTGTCTAAGTCCTTTAGAAATTGGGCTGAAGATGGTACCCTCAGCTGGTAAAAGCTACAGGGCAGGAGGGTTGTGACTGAGGTCAGGACCTTCCCCTTCGCCCGAAGTTTACCAGGAATGTGGCACCTTCCCACAAGACAAAAGGGCATCCGTGAATCTTCCTGTGCCTTGGAAGACTTTGGTTTAACCACAGAAAAGAGGTATCCATGCTTCAGGATGATGTAGCATCACCTGAACTGCCAGAATCAGGCACAGCCTCTGCCACAGGCTTGGACACAGCCAGCACTGCCTCTGTGCACAGCTGCAGTGTCAGTACCTTCTCCAGAACTGAGAGAGACCTCTTCCTTCTTGCCTTCTTCCTTCTTCCTCCGTGTTTCCTTTGTTTGCCATCGGCTCTGTTTGCTGTGGACCCTGCAGTGCACTCTCAGCCTGAGTGGCTGCCATTCTCTGCTCAGGTGTAGATCCCACAGGTGCCCCTGTAAGAAACAGCAGCAAGAAGAAATACACAAGCTGGCTCCCTGCACACTCCCTGCGTGGGTCCAGACTCTGCCTGGTGTGCTCCTGGGAGCTCTCAAAGCGATCCCAGTGCAGACTGATCAAGAGGGAGGCTCCCATCGCACCGTCCAGCTCTGGATGAGCTACGTCCCCTGGCTCTATGGGTTGAATTTGTTACCCCAGAAGAGATCCTCAGCCAAAATCACTGGTGACTTACTGCTTTATAGTGGTTGTACTTCCTAATCACATATGCTGTAAAATACCAAACACAGTTTTTAAAGGTAAACTAATACCCATGTAATCCTTGTAGCTTTTGATGTCATATGACAAATTTGAATGAAACAATCCAGGAATTCCTTACTTACAGAAACTCACTCGGTTACAGCCCATGGTAACGGGTGCTGGACTAAGCTCGCACTCAGTTTCTTTGGAGGAATTCTGGAAGGAAAAGGAACCCAACAACATTACACAACGCCAACTTCTGTTGTACAGATTTTTGTTTGCTTGCTTACTTGAAGAACTAAAAGGCACCGTCTACTCCCTTTGTTGTAGGGGGCCTCAAATGAGAACTCACTCAAGGACGTGATTTTTGTAACTGTAACTAATACATCCTAGTACAGATACCTCTCAGTATGTTCTGAAGGACTGCAGATAAACCAGCGGAACGCTGGCTGAGACCAAGATAAGGGAGCTGAGGAAAAGGGTCCAGGAAAGACCATATATGGGAGAAAGACTCTGAGTTCATGGAAGGAACAGTAAGAGAGCCTCTGCAGAACCACAGAGGACCACCAGAGACCACCAAATGACCCCTTGGATGCAAGCGCAGTTTGAGCTGAGAATGATTCAGCAGATATTTAACTGTATTAAAATTGTATTTAAATTTCTACTAATCATTGTAACTCAGATTATGCAATCCTGAAACTTTTGTGTATAAATATGCCAAGAAAAGTGCTATTAGTTGTGCGAGCTTGGATGGAATAAATAATGTCCCTCGCACCCGACATCCAATAAAGAACGCCTGCTGCTTAATGCTACATTGGTGCTCAGAGGTTTTTCTATTCCCAGTTTTTGGTGACATCTTGATCTGTGATTTTTATTTTTTTCTCTGCTAGTTTGAGGACTTTCTTCACCAATATATTTCTACCCTTCCCTCCTCAGGACATTCACAAGTCTAACATAAAGCTGTAATTCATTGAGTAGATGTCAACATATCAGACAGTGAAAGAATAACAGCAGCTGTTACGGATACAGGAAAAGAAATGTTAAATTTTGTATTAGAAAATGTTAAAGCTGCTAACAAACCTATGTATAGCCCAGGCCCTATTTTAGTTACAGTTTGTTTTATTCACTAGAAGTACATCCACTAAAAGTACATTCACTAAAACTACATCTAAGCAGTGATCACCAACAATGCCCCATTGTTTAAAGTGAATAAAGGATGAAAATTTATTGATTTAAAGTTTACTGGAGCCTTACACCTTTGTTATATGAAACAGGCCCCTCAGCTTTTCTAGCCAAGCCCTTGAACCAAGTTCATTGGAGGGTCTTCCTTTTGAGTCAGGGGTCTGTGGGGGCTACAAAGCAACTCCCAGACCCAATTTCTGCGAAAACTGCATATGATTGGAAGTAGAAGGGGTTATTTTAAATAGTTACAAGTTACTGTATGTATCCTTTATAACGAGTAAACACACCAGGCAAGGTATGTGATGTTGGCGAAACTGTTCCCCTTCGCACCCGGCCGCAATAAAGAAGTGTCTGCTTATCTGCATCACACTGGTGTTGATAAGTTATTCTCATCCCGCTTTTTCAGTGACACAGCTGTGGCACAGTCAGAGATTTTAAAAAACATGAACAGAGATGCTGTGGGAAATAACAGCCGCTGGACAGAGCAGGCCCCTGGGCATCAGCACTGCTAAAACACAGTCATAGGAAACAGTGACAGGGACAAAAGTGCCAGCAGCAAGAGGTGAGCCAGGAATACCCATTAGGAAGACTATCAGCAGTACAAAGGGCCACAAAAAACAAAATCAGCATGTAAACTTCTTTAAGAGAGAGTAAAACAACTTTGTCATAGAGAGAAGACAACAGAAGAATAGATCCACTCCCCATGGTGTTTGTCTTGAACTAACCTCAGGTTCACACAAAATTCCAAACCTTAGATGGCCTGATCTTTGCAGTTTAGTCTCAGAGGATTAACTGAATATGGAAATCATCTGCAGTGACAGGATGAGTGTCTCTCAGTTCTCCATCTCCCTTTCTCTGACTTCTACTGGTGCACTTGGTAAATGGAAAGATGCGCAGGCCCGACTCCAATCATCATGACCAGACCGCCTAGTGTCAAAATCACAGGCTAGAAGGCATTTGGAGGAGAGCTGAAAATGCATCTATTTAACAGCTGTGTGACAGTGGTGCTTCCATGCTCCTCCCTCTGAACTGAGTGCAAATGTTGTAACGTCAATCTTACATGTACTAAGCAGACAGATCTCCTTCATGTTTCATTAGACCTTTCCCTTTTGGGGGGAAACACCAGATGGATTTGGATCCAAAGTCATACACTGCTGATAAACTGAACAAGAGCCCTGGAGGGATGAGCAGAAGAATCCTGAGAAAGTACAGGAGCTACTGATATCTTTTTTCCTGAACCTAATCTCTTCTCTCATCCTGAATACCAAAAGAAACCAAATGGAAAGCATATCATAGAAGCACCTGGCTCTGCTCTCCTAAAAATGCATGTAAGAGAAAGGTCATTTGCCCATCATTTCACACAATGCTTGTGACATCTGGTCTGGTATTCATGAAGACAACAGTTTGTGCCTGGACATCCTTCTCTGTTTAACAGTGCCTTGACCTGTGCAAATTTCAGGTATGAGTCACGGTGGCACAAGCGTCTGCTCTGGAGAAGGTTCTTCTCACCTGAACTGGTCTTTGTTGAGTTCATGATACATTCATCACAGTTCCAGGTTACCTGGAAAGAGCTCCGGACATGTCCTCCCACACAATATGAAGTGACGGTGATGTCTGTGACATCTACCACTTAAATTTCTCAGGGTCCAACATGCTAACCCAGAGCTCCAGCTTTCAAGGACTATAATGTCTGGGAAATTCAGCCACTGTACAAGGAGTGGAGGCATTCTGGGGACAATGATTAAGAGTGAAGTGGGGAATAAAGCATCTTTAGAGGATGACCCTTATCCCACCAAGAGTGTCTGGAGCACCTGAGGACAGAAGCCAGAAAGGGCACGTGAAGAGACCTGTCACCAACCCTGTAAAGGTAAGCTGAGGGGAAGAAAAAGTGATACAGGTTTTAGAGACAAATAAGCCTGCTTGTCTGAGAGAAGTTCTGTACTGAATGCTCCTGAGGAGTTACCAAGCGGCCGCCTTCCTATCTTGAAAATCCAACAAACCTGCCAAACACCCTCTTCCAAATGAAAGTTTTGGGCTTACAACAAGGTGAGGGCTGTTTCAATACAGCAGTTTATCTGCACAGGCTGAGGGTAACCACACACCTGAAATGGCTGGCTACTGTGCACGCAGTGAATACCTGCAGAGTGACTATGCTGCAACTGGCCCTTTGAAACCAGGTCTACAGGAACAAGGAGGCAGCGTGTCCTGGCCAGCTGAGAATTGAAGCCCAGAGATGACATTCGTGTAAAGGCTCAGCCAGTTCTGGAGACGTCCGAAAGCTTCCTGAAATGGGGGCAGCATGTCATCATGCAGAAACAGGCAGAAATCTGGGTATTCGATGCAAATGTTCACCTCCCAGAGAAGAGTGGGAGAAGCAGCTGCTCCTTTTAAACCACCAGGCAACTTTCTTTGTGGACAATCCTAAGAGGAATGAGTTTTTCTTCAGAAAAGACCCCCTCCTAAGAGCTGGAGAGGGAAAAAGGCCAGTAAGTTGATAGTCAGAGCAGCCTTTTAGTCTGTGGGCTAAAAGAGAATGAATCTTCCCCTCCTGACAAGGTCTCTGGCAAACAGTGGGTTTAGAAAGCAACGGGCAATCCCTCTGGAACAATCCTGTCATAAATCTGTCTCCCAGTGTCAGAGGAAGACACATGGCACTGTTCAAAGAAGAGGGAGATGCCTTCAAGGCGATCTGCACAGAGAAAGACACTGGTGGGGAATGGCAAGTGTCAGCACTTACTGTTGGTCCTTCTTGGAGTTTTGCACTAGGGGGCATCTGAGGTAAACGAAGACTGGAGTCCTGAAGACAAGGCAGGGCATCCTTCAGGCTCAGCTCCAAGGGGCCAAGCTCTCCCCTAGAGTTTGCAGCTTGGTGTCATCTCCTGACATCCTTTGGCTACGTTTGGTGACCAAGAAGTAAAAAATGTCTCGATGCAGGTGAAAAAAATTACCTAGAGGCATTTTGATGCTTGCCACTTCAAGAATCGAGGACTAGACAGACACTGTTGTCTCTTTCTGAATATTCTGTAGCTTACCGTTTCAAATCCATGCTTTGCTTTACTCCTATGGTGAACACACTCGGCTCCAGTTCTAAAAATAAGTCAAATAAATAAGAACTGAGTTTACAGAAAGTCACAAAAAGGAAACAATCTTGTAAAGACTACTTCAAATATTTCATTAGAACTCAGTACCTCTGGCCAGCAAGACAGATACCCTTTATCTGTATTTGCACTCATACTTTAAAGTCTCACTTAAAAACCAAACATCTGCACTGATTCAAGCATTAGGCTTCCTGCTTTTCTATTAAAACCAACACACAATTAAAGAGAAAAAAGGTGTTGCATGACATGGAAAGGGGGATGAGCAATGAGCTGAGAAAGCTTGCAAATCCTACGAGGTTACTGACACAAACAGAAGGGCAGGTAGCAATGAACCATAGAAAGATCCTGCAGAACTCGTGTGAGAGACTGAAAGAGTTAATGTCTCAAACATCGTGGCAGGACAGGTCCTGCCTAGTAAAAGCTTCAAGTTCTGCGCTGCAATGAGAAGAAAAGTGCTGGAAGCAGAGGCATCTGCTTGTCCCAGGACTCAGGATGCGCAGGTTTGTGTTGCCACGCAAGCTAATGTGGGGAGGGGGCTCATGACCACCCCCTACATACGACCCCCTACAGCAGACCAAGAGTCACAGAAGTCCTCAAGGGCCTGGCCTGTGTAAAAGGCACTGACTCAGGGGGCCACATGCGTGCCCACTACCAGAGAATTGCCCCATTTGTCATTATCATTGCGGGATCCAAGGGTGGCGATATCTTTCTGCTTTCCTTATCTCTTTCCTATCACTCTTTTTTCTTTTCCTCCTTCTTACAAAAGGTTTTCACTAAGAACCCACACTGCCAATCACTTTTACATTTTCCAAGTTCAGATTGTTCACATTAAAACATTTACTTGATTGTTTGGTGTTGGTTCACCTTAATTTAGCCTGAGGGGATTTACAGAAATTTAGTCGCTCTCCTTCGTCTCTGAGGTGGGATGTGACAACTTGGTCACTGAGCAATAAAACGGCAGAGGAAACTGTACAGAGAGGTACAAAGTGATGCACGTGGGGAAAAAACAACCCTGGCCTCACACACAAAACAGTGCTCTTTGAGCTGATCAGTATCACGAGGAGTGACACCTGGAGATCCTGATACCTCCACACTCAGTAACACCCCAAGAAAACCCAAATCCAAATCCCTAGGAGGAATTATGAGCCGAAGAGCTTGTCTGAAAATAAGAAAAAGATCAGGAGGAGGTCTGATGACAGTAGACAAACTCCTTCCCAGGAGGGGAATGCTCAGAGCGAGCTCTTCAGTCTAACAGAGTAATCAGAAGAAAATGACAGGAAGCTTGAAGTTAATGCCTCACCAATTTAATTTTGAAATCAATAATACACTTTAAAATTATTTACCATTTTAATCTTTTTTGGAACAGTGTAACTTCCAGGGCAAGAAATGGGGTTAAGAGAGAACTCCCAGACTGGATGATTAAATAGCTCTTTCTGGCCTTGTAGTTTATGAATCTCCAACTCACGTTTTGGCTAAAAAAGATTAAAAAGCATTCTGGATCCTGGTCTCACTCTTCACTCACTTCCAGCAGTTTTACTGTGGCTAGAAACTCATGAGGGAGAAGAGAAATTAGAAGACATTTGTATGAGCCAGAAAAGAACTGGCTTCAGACTTCTCCCATTATAATCTGTGCATGAAATACATTGGGGAATTGGGTAGAATATAAGGCATCAAGGGAGATGATTTGACATGGTCTGTACATTGCAATGAAAGGGGAAATGAGAGCACAAACACTTCTGAGCACAATGCTGGATCTGGGACTCTCTGCTGTGTACTTGTGAATATTAAGTACAGACACAAATTTTCTCTTTTTAAAAGCTACACTCCATGAAAGAAAACAACCTGCTAGACTATCATAATGGGCCTGCCTCTGAAAGGCAGTCAAGATCTGAGCTTGAAGTCAGCCACCATGAGCCAGCGCTGCACCCTCATGCTGAAGGCAGCCAAAAACCTCCTCAGCTGCATTAGGAAGAGTTTTGCCAGCAGGAGGGAGGTGATCCTGCCTATGTGCTCTGTCCAGACTGGGCTCCCCAGGACAAGACTGGGCCTCACTGGAGTGAACCCAGCAAAGGGTCACAAAGATGCTGAAGGGAAAGGAGCACTCTTCATATACGGAGAGGCTGGAAAAGCTGGGACTATTCGGCCTGGAGAAGGCTCAGGGGGATCTTACCAATGTAGACCTGATGGGAGTGAATGAAGATGAGGGAGCCAGGCTCTCCTCAGCAGCACCGTTTGGCAGGACAAGAGGCAGAGGGCACAAATTGCAAAACATGAAATTAAATCTGAGCACAAGAAAAAAAACTTGTTGACTGCAACTGTGGTCAAGCACTGCAACTGGCTGCCTGCAGAAGTTGTGGCATTTCCATCACTGCAGTCCACACAAAAACTGAGGGGACACGTCCTGGGTAACCTGCTCCAGGTGACTCTGCTTGAGCAGGAGGAGCTGGACTTGATGATATCAAAGGTCCTGAGAACCTCAATGATTCTATGAAATCCACAGATACAGATTTCAGCCTCAAGCTAAGATACAGCATTCATCAGCTGACTCAGACGAACGGGCTGCAATTTCCAGAAAGCTGTCCCCAGTTCTTCCCTTGTTACCCCTGGCTCAGGTGTGCAAGATGGTCCACTGCCGTGTCTAGATGCTGAGTTCTCATCCCACTGTGACTCTACAGATAACGTTAACACAAAGGAGATAAACAGGAAGACCTCTGGTTAATGGCATGGGAACCTGAAAGCATATGACAACTTTTCTCAAAACACGGGCAATGCTGCTTAGTTTCTGTCACCTATGAAAGAGAAGCAAGAAGATAAATGGGGCAAAGGATTATACAGGAATGAAGTATAAGGAACATACAGGAGACATTAAAAATATTGTGCCTTGGAAGACTTATTTTGTAGTCAACTGACCTGTCCGTACCCGACCGTGGGCATGAGACTTCTGCTCTGACTTCCACTCTTCTCCTCTTCACCACTTCTTCCTCTGCAGTACTTTCCAACACTGCATGTCTTCTTTTGACCTTCAAAACATTGCAAACTTGGTATTGATAAAATTTTGATGTTTCTATTTTAGAACAAAGTTCAGAGTTAATATACACTCATATTTTGCAAAATTATTGAAGTTTATACAACAAAAACCAGAAAACGATTCAGAAATAAACAATTAGCTGCCTCATTCAAACAGAAGATAAGCACTGAGAGGCCATACAGAGAATTAGACTTAACAGTTTTAAACTAGAAATACTGCTTCCCAGGATGTCCTATTTGTTCCATTTTTAGAGGAGGGCCTGGGAATGAAATTAGCAGAAATATAACGCTAGCAGAAAGAGTGGGGAATTTGGGCAGGACATCTTCATTAACTCACGCCATCTTCAGACACTTACCTGTATTGAAAACAAATGTGCCCTGAGCTCTCATTAAGTGAAAACTTTCCACAGAAGCTTAACTTTGCTGTTTATGGCACATACAGCACCTAGGAAGCTAGATTATTCAGCAATATTGACCTCATGCAGACTCTCACAGTGAAGAAACTGTTGGACAGCTCAGCTTGGACTTGTAGTGAACACATTGAACCGGAGCCAGCAGGGCTGAGGCATTCAATGTCCAATGGACCTGACAGGAAGATTTCTCTCAACTTGGATTGTTCGAGGTGAGAATTCAGTGTCACCTTATGTTGCCTGACTGACACCCAGCAATAGGAGAATGATGACATTGCCTAGATATATATTCTGCTTCTCCAGACTATTCAGAATACAACTTTTAAAGAAAACCAACAAAACAAACAAAAAAGCCAAAACAAAAATGCACACACAACTTACAAGCTCATCACTGCCCTTGTTTACTTCTTTACCTGCAACAGAGGTATTACAAAATTTGGTGAATATTTGGTGACTGAACTTTCATTAATTAACTTAAAAGTACAGTTTTGCACTGCACCTTGCTTTCTGTGAAGAAGATAAACTTGTACAGGTGTACAAGGAAGTGAGTGAATTCTCCATGTTTAGAGGTTTTTACATCCAAATATGGTGTATTTGGCAGGGGACGCTACATGCAAGCAAATGGATGAGACTAAGAAATGACCACTTGTCCATTTTATAAAGGAGACCAGAGTACCTACTAAGCAGTCACAAGAAAAGTCAGCAGATTTTCCCAGAACAGGAAACAGAATAAACACTCGGTTTTCACAACAGAGGAAGTAAAATCTAGAGTCTCACAGAATTTTCAGTAGGGGCCTGAGGCTGTTCAGGGAATTCACAGAAAACCTGGAAAATGAGACACTACTAAGGTGACAACATACAATAGTAATACAAAAGACATTATTGCCATTATTACTATCATTATTTAGAAAAACAAATGCATTCTTTATTTAGGAAAATAGAAACGAGTGTGAATTTCAATGTCAACAATTGTAGTCAAGCAGAAGGAAGAAAAACATGTGTTTCATATACATGTGCTGCTCCAGCCTAGCTACTGACTTTAAACAAGGCTGGGAGTCACTGGGCTTTGCTTCATAAAAATATGAGTTAAAAGTCGGCAGTGGCTGAAAAGCCAAAGAGATACAGGAAAAAAGAGGACTCCCTCTTTGCCTTTCAACCACTGTTCTGCTCTATTTCAAATCCACAGTACAGCCATACTGCATGTAGTTTTGCTCCCTATAATTCAAAGACATTTTGGGAAAGAGAGAAGCATGACATAGAACATAAATGTTTCCAGAAATTATCCAAACCTAACCATAGTGACTTACCACAAGGCAGGTTTTGCTGAAATGAGTTCAGTTCCAGATACATAGTGCAAATGTAGGGATAAGGCACAAGAAGGACATTCTCATGTTTGAA
>NW_010185056.1:18721-24675 GCF_000695765.1 Mesitornis unicolor | reverse complement strand
TCTTTCCCATTTACTCAAATCTGAGAATGATGATAAGACTTAACAACACAGCACTAACATTTCAAAGCAGCAGGAGTCCTGACAATGTCTTCCTGTAAAGCTTTAAAAGTCACATCACACTGCACACGTGTGCAAAGGAGCAAATACAGTCTGTTGGTACGAACTTTGTGGAAAAACACTAGTAACACATTACAAGACACACTAATCTAGGTGATGCTCTCCCACCAGCCATCTGTATCAATAGAGTTGTGTTTCCTTAACTGTATTTGGCTTCAGTCCTGACATTCCCCCACAAGAAACAACATGCCAGGCTCTTTCAACCCTGTGAATAAAACTTCATCACCTTTTCCTAGCTAAAAAGCAATTCTTTTAAAAATTATCTTAACAACTGAAAAAAAGGGATTCATAAGAGTAGCATCATTACATTTACTTCACAGTTCAAAATAGAAGGAAAAAAGATAATTGACATGACAACTGCCACTGTTACAGACGTTCCTTCCTACAGGTGCAGTTCTGACACCCAGGAGCTCATGTACACAGGAATGGGCAATGCTAGACAGCTTTCTCCTTACATCTCAGGAAGAAACAGGTAAAATGAATACTTTCAGTCCACTAGCTAGCAGAAACTAACATACTGAGCCTGGAGACGGAGCCCAAGATTTGCCTAGATGAAACATTGACACAAACAGTTCCTGTAAGGGATGAAATTGCCCATCTAAGTTTGGCTTCAAGGACTCCCAGAGATGGTGATTAACTAAGAGTTATGCCACAGCACAGAGCCCAACACATGGATTGCAGGACAACTCATCACACCAGGCCTCTTAGCTTGCAGTTTTCATCAGGGCCCAGTGCTGGCTGAGCATGTGGATGGACTTGCAAGTTCTAGAAATACACATTCATGAATCAAACATTCCTCAAGCACACAGGCAAAACTGGCTTTGCTTGGGTGCTTCCTGTCTTATGATGCTCTTGGCTGCTTTCTCTTCCTGGCAGTAACAGGAAAAATTTGCCATCGCACATACCTCTTTATGACAGAGAAAGAGGATGGCCTCGTTCTTGCCTGCTATTATGAGGTATGTCAATAATGCAGTTTAATATAGTCTTCCGAGACTGGAAGTGAATGCCTTGGAGGTGGAAACACCTGTGTGTTCAACACTCCTGGGCACCCAGAATCACAAGAGGTGATGCCAGAGGGCCTGATCTGACTCGCAGATTGACACATCTTAGGACTGAAAATGCTTCTCAGTCAACTGTTTCTCTTCAATGAGAGCCTCAGGAGAGTAACTTCTTTTTAACTCTTTACACCAGAGCAACTACAATATTTATCCTAACGTACCTTAGAAGAAAACTACTGCGGTCTTCCCTACTAGTGGGCCAACATTGCTGAGCCTGTAAAGGGCATTTTACGTTTTATTAACCTTTTGAAACAATGCATTAGCTTTGCTTGCAATTGCATCAGGTGGACTTCCTATGACTTTATACATACACATTCCTTTCCTCTGACCAAAGCAGATTTGGAACATCGGAGTGTTCATATGAAAATGCTGTAAAACACTCTCTTCACACCAGTAAGCTGAGGAAGGCAACAACTGAGGAAGATCTTCAGCTAATGTAAAATTGCAAAGCTCAAAGGAATTGTACACCAGCTAAAGATCTGCACGCTACCATGTATGAATGCTGAATTAAGCAACGTCCAACAGACACAAGTCATTGACCATTTTCTTTTATGAGTAGGAAAGGATACATGGAAAGATAGTGAAGTGGTCCGTAGAAAATGGATGTAAATCATCAAGATTTCCGAGGATTACTCGAATTGCTTCCTGGAGAGGTAAAAAAAATAAACAAAATTAACATTACAGTTTGCATGAATCATGGAACAGCAGGTTATAGATATTTTGTTTTTCCTCCTTCCATTCCTCATCCTGCTCCCTCCCATTACCTTGGACTAACAGACTCATGGAAATTCAAGTGAATAAATGTCTTAATCTTGAAGTAACATAGAAGCATAACCATGGAGAGTGGAGGTGTGCTTTTAAATTTAAGAAGTTACACATTTAAGAAGTCTTTTTTCCAGCAAAACACACGTAGTATTTACCAGTTTCAAAAATGAACATATTCCTCTTTTTCTAAATATTGACCCAATTCAGTTACAAAGGCACTGTTATTCAATCCCCTCAAAATAATTTTTCTAGTAATACCTTTCAATATTTTCAAAAGTGAAAAAGAAAAAAAGGAACTATAGTTTTCCGTACCAATTAAAATCAGCACATTTTTTTCAATAATATTTATAATGCTATTACTCTACTGTGAAGAATTTTTAAAATTAAGTAACAGGAGCACTTCTAAGCAGGCAACAAATTTGTCTCATTTTTTTTGGCTTTCTTCTGTCTCAGGAAGAAGATGACAATAACAGAACTCCTTAGTTGCAACCAAGCATAGTCAAAAAGAAATGGCATTAGAAGAACGTCCACTGGTTCCCCTGGCTCCACAGCTATGAGGAAAGCACGTGCAATGGAGCATTAGATTAGGCACTGACAAGCTAGCTCACTGGTGCAGCCACAGCTCCTGAAAAAACAGGAGGGGGTGACAGCTAGCCAAGCCTGAGAAGTTAAAAGCAGTGGTCAGGTCTGGGGCTGAAAGTGAAGCCATGGGAAAGCGCTACTGCACAATGAATCTGAACAGGAATCAGAAAGGAACGGGGCACAACTAGCTTGACAACTAGGAGTTTTCATTTGTCCCATTTTAACAGAGAGTAGCTGTTTTGAAATTCTTCAAATAAAAACATTACTTATCTACACCAGTTCTGCCTGTTGATGACATTTTTCATTTATGTCGCTTTTTTCACACTCGTACTATCCTGAGATGTTCCCCACTACCCCCTCCTCAAATGCAGCATTTGACACAATGTCCTCAGTCCCATAACGAACAAAAGATTTGCTTGGCTTAACATCCAGCTCAGTTCCCGTGGACCTGCTTCATCTCATACCTCTAACTCCTTGACAGCGCGTTCAGTGTCGTCGAGATCTGGAGCGCTGTGAAACAAACAAAGAGAGGCAGTCCCACCCCAATCAAAAAGCAATGGAGCTACATTCACTGGAAAAGTTTAAACTGCAGCAAAACATCATTCCCACTGCACAGAGAAAATACTTTGCAGGCAGATAAATTCCTAATTTATTCTTCTTAAAAAACATCCATTATTCCACAAACATATGTTTCAGCTAATACTGGTAGGCAGGTTCCCAGAGTGCTCAAGGTCTGCAGCGGTCTGGAGATAAACACGTGCAGATGCTGGGGGAGTGGAAACCTAGGGGATCCCCGAGGTGCTCCTGGGCTGACCAATTATTCATACCATAAACTTCACATTCACTATAAACCGGGGAGTTTGCTGGGGATGGCCCTTCTCTTCCCGCCTCCTGCTCCTTCTTCCCTTTTCTGTAGCTGACCTCGAGAGGGACTCGTTTACCATCCTAATCCTGGGGCCTACTCCCCTACAATATTGGCTGAGTATAACTCTGTGTGTTTTATATTATATTATTATTTACATTAGGGTTTTTTATTATTATTTTATTAGCTATATTTCTGTTCCAACCCACGAATCTCCTTTCCTTTTCCTGACCCCCTCCAAAACACTTCCTAAGAACCTGGCATCTCGTGCAGGTCCCTTGACTTTGCTTCTTTTTAAAGCAAAACCAGGGACAAAAGGAAAAAGGACACGTGTGGTGCGAGATTTAATACAGCTTCAGGTCTGGAGACAGCCTGACCGGCATGGTGTTCACAGCACCTTCTCTTCAACTCTTCTCCAGCTAACAACAGTCACTGCCAGAGTAAACCCTGGCTCTGGCAACATCTGTGCACACCTGAATTGCAAAAGGAAGTCCACTCACACTCACAAAGCCACTCTACAGGCAGATGCTCGAGTCACTGCCTATGGCATTTTAGCCCTGCTGCAACCTCACTGGCACAAAACCAGCGTTTTCGCGATGCCACAATGCTGTTCTGTTTCACTGATGCAGGGACACTTGCTGACTCAAAAGGATCTGAGTCTCCGTTTCTGCATGGTGGCCACCATCTGAAAAGAGATTTAACCTCAACAGTTTGGAAGACTTCCCAAAAGGCTGTGAGGGCATCAACCTTGAACTGCTGTCTGCTGATGATCACAGCCTTGAAGGATGTACACAGGGAACCAGATTACGCTGAGTGTGTGGGTTTGGGTTTTCTTAGTAATATTTATGCAGTCTGTGATTATCAACTATTTATCAGAGGCTGAGACAGCAACAACTCAAAAGTTTCAGACCGTGTCTGAGCTCTACAGAACACTCCTTCAGCAGGGCACAAGCGGTAAGCACCTGCTGAAACCTGGGCAGCTCTGTCTCCTTTTGCCAGAGTAGCTCAAACTTCTGGCATGATTAGAGCCCGCAGCCTCCAGGATTCTGAGGCTCCTCTCAAACTAAAAGCTCCAGAGCTCCTAGAGTGAGCCAGTCAAGGTTTTGCCCACTTGCAAAAGCACGTGTCCATCAGCTCTGTGGGTCTGACCAGCAGACACAAGCAGGGCAATACCCTCAGGGAAAGTCTTTTTTCACCTCGAATAGATGCTCCTCTTTACTTGTTTGACACCTTCCCCATCTGACCAGACTACTCTGCACCCTGTGCTTTAGTTACTTTGCTGGCTACTAACTACAACTTCCTAGTTGAGGCTTACCACACAGGTGTTATCTCCCACAACCCTCCTCTTCACTGTCCCCTGCCCACCCAAAGGCTCTTTTCCTTTCTCTTCCTTGCATGCCACAAGTGCCACAGACCACAGACCAAAATACTCTCCCTTCACTCTCATTGCTCAGCCTTGCCACTACAGGGCCGTCGAAGAAATGGAGAGAAGCAGTCACCCTAACAGTCCTGCTCAGCCGCTCAGCCCCTCAGCCCCAGCCCGAGCAGGCTGGGGGTGCACAAGAAGCTGTGAGAGGACAAGGCTGAAACAGCTGACTCCAGCTGACCAAAGGGCTGTTCCAGACTGTAGGACATCGCACTCAGCAGTAAAACTAAGGGATGTTTGGCGTGATGCTGTTTGTCTTCCCAAAGAACCATTAGGCACAATGGAGCCCTGCTTTCCTGGACATTAAACACCTGCGTGCCGATGGGAAGCACTGAATGAATTCTTGATTTTGCTTGGCTTGTGTAGACGGCTTTTACATTACTTATTAAACTGTCTTCATCTCAAGTCACGAGTTTTCTTACTTTTTCCCTTCTGATTCTCTCCCTCATCCCATTGTGGGGAACTGAGTGGGTGTACATGACAGACTGAGTTGCCAGCTGGGGTTAAACCCCTAGAAAGGCTCTAGAGCTTCTCAGTTAAACATAAAAGCTCAAAGCACTTTCAGTAAAAACAGCCTCTTTTCCACTGAAGTGTGAAACCCACACATGGCAGTGAAATGGGAGTGTTTTTCACAGCTCCAGTTCCTCTCTGAGGCCAATGCTCAGCCTGGGCAAGTGCAGTAGCAACTTTTAAGTCACCACTTTCAGGGGCAGTGAAAGAAGGCAGGTAATGAGGAGCTCCTAAGATCTGAATTTACAGTCTGACATTAACTCACTGCTACACACAATCGTCAAACTGCAGGCTGACTTCGCAGCTGTACCATGCTTACCTGGTGAAGTTGCCATACCGGATTTTAAACTTGTAGACAAGCCTGCCTGCATGCAGAAATCGTGTTTCAGGCAACGGGTAGGTAAACGGTTTCAACGACATCTTTCTGTCTCCCTGAACGCCAGCCTACAGAAGCAGGAGAGTCACAGTTAAATTGCTAAAAGCCTTTACCACATCTCGGTCTGTCACACAAGAAGAAAAGACGACGTTTGATTTTTGCTCTAGAGGACATTTGCAGAGAGAACAGGTTTTCTACCAGGACCCCCTCCATGTCCCAAAATCGCCAATTCCAGTGCCGGTTCCAAGGGAGTGGAGT
>NW_010185056.1:0-18223 GCF_000695765.1 Mesitornis unicolor | reverse complement strand
GGAGCCCGGCTGGCCCGCCCTCTCCCACGACTCCCAGCCCCACCGGCCCCGCGCTGCTCTGCACCGGAGGCTGGTGCGCTCCAGGGGCAGCAGCTTTTTCAGGCTGGGAGCGCTTGGGGTTCCCGAGTGAGCCCACAGCGCCGGAGGGGTTGACCTTCACCTTGTGCCAGTCTGGCAACGGCTTTCAAAGGGGTCTGGGCTCTTGCCCATGCCTCTCCTGTCAGCTTTAACTCTGGTGTCTAATGACAGTCCCTTGACAGCGGCCCCGGGGGCTCACCCCTTTCTCTCCCAACTGGCAATGATGTCAGCCTTGCCTTTTTTTCTGTACGCACCATTCATGCAAAGATGCCCAGAGATGTTTCCATTCTTCTACTCCACACACAAAGTGGGATTCCTGGAGAGCCACAGAAATGCAATGGCAGCAGGGTTCATCTGGGGCTTTGGGGAGGAAACACCCTCTCAGACAGCTGTCTTGGGCCTTTCTGGCAGCCACGTTCCACATCTAAACCAGACACAACTGAAAAGCTCCAATGGGCAAATGGATCAAAGAAGGAGCCACTTTTTAGCCCATGGAAGCCCAGCACTGACACTTGTAGGGCCTGCCAGGGAAAACAGCAACTGCGGATCAGGTGGGCATTATGCAAGGACATAAACGTACTTGTCCAGAAACAGCAATGGATACTCTCCATGACAGCAATGTCCTGATGGGGCTCCACTGAACCTATATCCTCTTAGATGGTGCAGGGATGTCTCTCCTTGTGTCTCTGGCTCAGTCCTGCAATTTGCTTGGTGAAGTTTCCTTGGAACAAAATCTTAAAAAAAAACCCCAACCTTGTTACTGCGGGAAGCAGGACAAAGAAGATCCTTGACCGATTGCCTGGAACTTCTCCGCTGTGATAAAACCCACTCTGGGTACCCCCATTTCCCAAGGGCTGGCAGCACATCATGGGTGGGTGCAAAGGCCTGAGCATGAGACTCCCATGAAGGCCTGGGGACAGCACAGGCACCTGGTCTGTCCCTACCAGAGCACACCTGCTCCAAAGCCTGGAGCTGTCTGCTGGAGAGGAGGCCGCTGTGCCTTCCCCTGGCCTGTGGACATGACACACCGACCTCCAGCTGCCAGGGCTGGGGCTGGGGACCCTGAGGGCGGCAGCAGGACCTGCTCTGACCCTGGCTGTGGGGCTGTCTCTGGGGCTGAGCACTTGGGCCCAGGGCTGGAGAACCGGGCCATGGCAAGGCCTGTGGGGCAGGTAGGCCTCCAGGTCCCTCCTTCAGGCCCATCAACAATGGCAGATACCTGATCCTGATCCTGCTGCTGCTGCTCCTCCTGGTCCTGCACCTTGCAGCACCTCTGGCCCTGGCCCTGGGCTCAGGGCAGCTTCAGGCATTTCTGAAGCTGAAGTGCAGCCGCCCCTGTGCTTCCGCAGATGCAGTTATTTGCAACCCGCTGTAGCTGTCAAAGTGATTTCTCCTCATGGCACGTGGACTGGACAGAAGACACAGTTTGCTTTCAGTCTCCAGCCTTCCCCACTCCTCCCCTCCCCAGCTCCATCCTCTTTCAAAGGTAATGATGATTTGACTTTCTGGACAGGTCACCCAGTAGGTAGACACAGGGTGTAAGTATTAGCTGGTCTATACTGACGTGCAGAAACAAACTCTATAACTGGTGTAAAGTTTTAAAGCAGGTATGTTTATTCGACACTGAGGTGCAAGGGGATCGTTCCCAAAGCTTGCACACCCCGACAGGCAGTGATGTGATATTTATCCAGGGTTTACAGACATATGCATTAAGTGGGTAGGGTTATTACGATTACTTCCAGGAGCTCATTATCATAAGTTCCCTCCTACTTGCCTGTGCGTAGTCTGGTCTCGGGGGTCCTCTGGTGGTCTTTGAGGAGGAAGGCCTGAAGTCTTCATCAGAGTGACTTTTCCCCTTTGGTCAGAACTGCTGTGCTGGTACAAGTCAGCAACTTGGGCAGACAATGCAGCCTCTTGTTTTCTGGGCCTCAGCTCCCTCATTGTGCTACGAGGAGTTACATCTTCGGGCCTCAGTTCCTTCATCTTGCTACAAGCAGTTACCCCTCCCTTAGCTAAAATAACTGTCCCTTTGTTTAGGTAAAGATATTACTCAACTAAAGATTGATAAGTTTGATCTAGTGAACCTTTTAATAAACTCCATTTTATTAAAGCCTCTAGAGATTATTAGTTAAGTCCCCGGCATCAATACCTCCACAGCTGTAGACTGAACTTTTCTACCTTTGAAGGCTAGATACATATGGGCTATGGATAGAGTTACTGTTTGCCAGTTATTTTTACTTTTGGGGTCCTGCGACAGTGATGGTAAGGTTGTCAGCCTGCAGCTCTGCAGTAGTTCAAACTGTAACAGAAAGTGTTTGGATGGTGGATGCTGTTCTTTGTGTTTAGTTTTCAATGATAATTCAATTGAGGTAGAATTATTTGGATGTCATTAGGTGATGGAGATGACCGTGCACGGGTCTTTTGTTCCTGGAGTGCATCCTGGCAGCCTTTGTCATCCAGAGCTTTCCCCTCTGTTGTCCAGATGAGTGATGGCCATGACGTGGAACGACTAATGTGAGTACTGGCTTCACCAGCAGGCTTGGATTTAGTGAATGCCTATGGACAAAGAGATGCAGCAGTTGCTCCATCCAAGAATTCTGATGTGCTGACACTCTGGAGTGAATTTGGAGGAGTTTCCTCCTCCTCCTTCTCCTCTCTGTTCTTCCTCCTCCTCTTGTTCTTCCTTTTCCTGTTCCTCCTCCTCTGGTTTTTCATCATTATTGTCCTCCTCCTCCTTTTTCTGTTTTTCTTTGTCTTGTTCTTCCTTTTCCTCCTCCTGTCCCTCCTCCTGTTTTCCTACTTCTCCTGGACCTCCTCCTGATCTGCTCTTCTCCCTTCTCCTTTTCTCCCTGTCTACTCCTGCTGGCCACACAATTTCTATACAAGCCAGGATGTCATCCCTCCAGCGTGTCAACCACACCACGTAGCTTGGCGTTGTCAGCAAACTTCCTGAGGGTTCACTCGATCCCACTGTCCGTGCCACCAAAAAAGATGTTAAACAGAACCACTGAGCAGAATTGGACCTCGTAATTCAAGGCAGGATTTCATGCGCTAGGGCTGTTGCAGCAGCAGTGATGACTGAGAAAGCAAGAAACATTGTCCTGGGGGACCTCCGAATGCTGAAGGGTCTTTCCTTGCTTTTTAGTGCTCCATGGCAGAGTTCAAGCCACTGTGGATGTGCCACAGCTGGGCAGTACATTGCTTTATGGTTTATGAACTTCAGTGGTCATTGGCTTCTTTGAGTGAACTTTCCGTAAATACAAGAAGATGCACTCCAGCATCTTAAGGCTGTCTTGGCCTGGCTGGTGACATGGGGGGACATGGGGTGGTGACATCCTGGGGGGGCCAGCAGGGACACCAGGCAGCCATAGCCCTCAGAACAGCCAGGAAGCAGATGTCGTAATGGACTGCACTGTGACGCTTGCGTTGGCAGCCTGGAAACCCCTTGGTGTACACTCAGGCACAGGCACCCGCAGAGAGAGGGTTGCTCCGTGAGTGCTCTTCTAGAGGGAAATATGTCGTGCGTCTTTTATAAATTCACTTCTGTGCTCAAATACAAGTCCATCACATTCAACGGCTTTGACATCTGCCTGAGAGACCTCAAATACAAGATCATGAAGAGCGAGAAGCTGAAGATGACCACCTGTGACCTGGAAGTGACCAATGCGCAGACCAAAGAAGGTGCTTGGGGGTGAAAATGTGGGAGGGTATCTTCTAATAACAAACTTGCCGGGTCTCTCAAGCAAGCTCAAAAGATCCCCAAAATTTCTCTGATCTGAATTCTAGCACCACCAGTTCTCTTTCCATTCAAATGTAAAGCACTGAGCTGCAGAGCAATGCAGTTGCTGATGGATTAAGCTCCAAAAAACTGGCAGAGATGGCAGGTGCTCTTCAGCGTGCTGTCATTCTTGAGCACCAGCAGCACGGGGGAACCGTTTCAGTGAACAGCTATGAAAGCAATGGCGCCCAGTTTTCATACTTTAGCTCAGTGCCTGTTGCGTTGCAGGGCAAGCTAGTCAGACTTGAGAATCTGGGTTATGGCGCTGAGACTTGGCTGTGGTTTGTTTCACTCCAAAGTCCTCTTGCTTTTGTATCCTGACATGAGCCAAAGCAACTTCAGCTGGGTGAGGAAAGAACCCCGTGCGTTAGCAGACTCTCCTTCAGTGACCTGTGAGACCATTTTGCTGTTGGCCATCCAAGTATTTCAGAAAAATTAAAAAGCTTTTGCCACTTGTGTTTGATTCTCAAACCTAAATATTTCTCGAAACAGAT
The DNA here is from genome assembly GCF_000695765.1 of Mesitornis unicolor. Classification (NCBI taxonomy): domain Eukaryota; kingdom Metazoa; phylum Chordata; class Aves; order Mesitornithiformes; family Mesitornithidae; genus Mesitornis; species Mesitornis unicolor. Next base: position 13,873 of record NW_010185056.1, on the reverse strand, counting down.
GTTAGTGTGTTGAGACGATAAAAGTGCCATGTTACCTATAAAAGTTCTCTTTCTCTAAAAAGATATTCTGAAGTGCTATGCAATTACATTTTAATATCTGTCCTTACGAATTGACTCAGGTTTTTTCCTGGTTTATCTTGTTTTCAGAATACATAGATGACAGCGCTCTTATTCCTAAGAACACCTCGGTCATAGTTCGCAGAGTCCCTGCTAGAGGAGGCAAAGCTACCGGCAAGACGTGTGCTACGTAAGTATCCCTAAAGCATTGTGTTTTCTGTGAGGAGTTTCAGTGTGTCCACTGTTTTGATGGGTATTAGTTTAGAGAGGCGTTCAGATTGTATCTTTCTTGTGAAAGCTGCTCTTCATCTTGATTGTAATGGGGTGGATTTTACTGTATCTCTCCCAAGGGAGACTTGACATTTTTTGACCTGCTGGGTCATGGGGTTCAAACTCCAGCAATGGTCACTTCTGAGATGGTTCTGTTGGGATTGCTCTTGGGGTTGATTGTTGTGAGACCCAAGCTGTGGCTGTTTCCTCTATGGGGAGAGATTCCTTCTTCTATGTGTTGGCTTTTCTTGCTTTTTTAGCACAGACAGATATGCGCTGTAGTTGAAATTTGGAATTTGTTCCCATCTCAGAAGAGTCTGATGCTCTGTGGTTGACTATTTCTGGCACTGGGGGAAGGTGGGCAGGATATGGCAGGTACTCTTACGCCTCAAGTCTGGGTTTTTTGCATACTAGCTACAGAGGAAAGGCCAAGGGTGTCCAGCTGGAGAACCAGGCCACCAAGAAGTTCCCTTCAGACGTGATTCTTAGTTGTTTCCTAAAGACAATGTCCGTTTCTCAGGCAAGAGAAGAAGAACGATATCCTCAAGTGTACAACCTGTTGTTCCAGTGCGATGAAGGAGTAGATAACCCGCTCCAAACTGGAAACTCTCTATGCAGTTTAGCGCATTACCACATGTTACCCATTATCTAAGCTGGTATCTGTGCTCCAGGTTTTAAATCTGTATTCCTAAGATTTACGGAGGACAGAGAATTGAGTGTATTGATTAAAATCACAGGTATTCAAATGCAGTCCTGACTACAGGATTATTACTGTCCCTTATTTCTTCACACAGTCCAGTTCCATATCGGCTACATTAGCACTGGTCACGTTTTCCAACCTTCTTCTTGATAGGCCTTTCCAGCACCATTAGTAGAACTTGTTAGCTTGTGGTTTTGCTGTGTCTTTCTAAAGTTGATGCTCAAGAAATAAAGGAGGCTGATGAGTTGCAGTGTGTCTTGAACAAAGAGTGATGTGGGTTTGGTTTTTCAGTTGCACTGAATGAACCAGGAGAGAACCGTTTATGTATACGAATAAATTTCCACATTCACTAGACTATCATGTTTTGTTGTTCAAGTTTTATAATCTGTTTTCATGGCTTTGTGTTGGGTACATGGGCTTCATTTTAAATTCTGATCACCCTTATTTCTTCTTCTAGAAGTCAAACTGAGCCAGTGAGTGGAAGAGCAAAAGGGGTATGTAAAAGCACAATCTCAGGCTTTCTTCCACATACTACACTTAATTCTAAACAATGTAGCCGTGTATTAATTTTACAAACATGAACTTAATAGAGTTTACAGTAAGGTGTAGTTTATGTTGTGAACACATTGCATTTGATTCAGCCTAGAAAAAACGGAGTGATGCGATCATTTGCACCATTCTAGGGAGAATATTGGTATTTTTGCCTAGTGATGCATTGTATTTCATACTGAATATACTAGGGTATTTCTTGAATGACTTTGTGTTGTACAGATAACGTACGATCGGTTTCAGATCACATATAGGTTCACGTTTGGCACGTTTGAGCATTGTGTCACGGTATGTCTGTTTTAGCACAAAAGGCTGGAGCCCGGTGTGCTTGTGGGTAAAATCCCTTTGATTTGTTTGTCAATCCTGCCTGCAGTACATTCTTGGATCTGGGTGTCTGCAGGGTTGGCTGCTGCTTTAATTTCCCAAAAGCTAAGCCTTTCTTTAGTATACCACCACTTTGAATTTACATTTCGAAAAGGGTCAGCATTCTTCTTCGGGCTTGACAACACTGACATCCTGCTGCTAAAACAGCAATAAGTAACCCAAAGAAATACCTGACTGATAATGGTCTAGGTCTTGACTGCTACTGCTAGGTCTTGATAACGACTGCTACGTTTGGTTCTACAACTTGAATATGTCTTGAATTTTTTGTGAACAGGCTGATGACTCTTCTGCACCCCTTTCTCTGGCCCAGCTTCTTCAGCTATATATGTATATTCCTGACGCTGCTGTCTTTGGCTGCGTGGGCTTCAATGTGTTTCTAATGTGTGTGTCAAATGTTGACCTGTTCAACAGACGGCCAATCTGGCTGAAGCCAGTGCTTCCGAGGAAGACAAAATCCAAGCTATGATGAACCAGTCTTACTGTGGATATGACCCAAGCAAGTAAGTGTTGGTCCTATCAAATCAGTTCTTTGAAGATTATGGACTAACTGTAGAGGTGGTGTTTGTTTGAACAAGAGACTTACACGCATACCTTTTTCCTTTTTTCCCCATAAAACCTGTAGTTACGTGAAGAAACCCTTGGGTACACCTCCACCATCACATACTTGCTACCGCTGTGGGGAACCTGGCCACTACAGAAAGAACTGTCCGACCAATGGGGTAAGACTGTGGGGGACTTCTGGTGTTCTTTACCTTGGCAGCGACATTAAAAATACATATGCAAATATGTGTAGAAATACATAGTGATCTTAAGAATTGTTTGTCTTGGGGTGAAGTATAGAGGTTGTCTGGCAAAGTTGCAGAGCCCTTTGAAATTCAAGAGAAATCTGGAATTGAAACCATAACATTTTATTTGTATGCCTGCATTTCTTTTCTTAACAGGACAAAAACTTTAAGCCTATTCCCAGAGTTAAGAAGAGCACAGGAATTCCAAGGAGCTTCATGGTGGAGGTGAAGGATCCCAGTACCAAGGGTGCCATGCTGACCAAGACTGGAAAATATGCAACACCAGCGATTGATGCGTAAATACAGAATTAATTGGCCTGACCAAAAGGGGAATGAGATAAAGCATGCATAAATGCCTGAGTGGCAATGGAACCAGGTTGGCCAGCATCTGTAATTAAAGGGGAGCAAACATTGTCCTTGTATATTAACCTTAAAATTTGAGATATTTTCTACTACAACAAGAGGGTGGTGCTGCTGCTCATGCCTCTGGAAGCTGGTCAGACTTGTGGGATGCCAAGAATCTGTATTTCTGATGTTGTAGCTCTAGAAACGTAGTTTAAACCAAGAGCCTATGTTTTAGAAGGCTGATGTGGAGTGAGAAGGATTCCCTCTCTTCTCTTCCTTTGATAAAATCCAAAGCTTGGAAAATCTTTCCTTTACTCATCTCTAACTTTGTTTTCCCTCCTCCCTATGACCCCTCCAGGGAAGCCTATGCAAGAAGGAGGAGCGTCCCTTTACACCAGAGCAGCCATCCTCCACTTCTCCCTCAGAGGAGCCTCTTCCAGAGGAGCTGTTATGTCCCATTTGTAAAGATCTGATGACTGATGGAACTGTTATTCCCTGCTGTGGAAACAGTTACTGTGACGGATGTGAGTGTCACTGATGCATTTGATAATTCAAAAAATCACAGCTGATCTGCTGAAAGCAGAAATAGGAGATAACAAAATTACTTTCTTACCAGTTCTATTTCCTACTTATGTGTACCTTCAGTAGGAAAGCGCTTTTCTCATAGAAAAGAAACAAAAAATAAAGGCAGAAGGCTTTTCTTCCTTCTTACGCATCTAGTCAAATTGTCTTCATATGTGGAAGGGTGAGCTTGAGAAAGTGCCTGACCGTGCAGGTGATTGCAGTATCAGATACTGAATGCATTTAGTTTGTCCACAGCCCTTTCTCTCATACCAAATGACATGGCCAGCTCTGGTGACTCCCTGTGGTCTGCAACACCAACTACTAACTACTAACAGGCAGTTAAGCATTTAATCCACATTATTCCCTAGGGGAGGGTTGGTTAAACTCTTCAGAACTCAAACCTAAGAATGGTTCTTTGAGATGTATTTTGTTCATTCGCCTTGAGCTTGGTGACTTCTCACTGGACTGGACAGCGGGAAAAAGACCAGTCGAAACATGAAGACTGACCCTACTCACATCTGGAAGTGCTGCTCTAGCAAAATGCAAACACTGTATAGTGATTTGCTGCACACGAGAAATTTTTACACTATTGAGCATTTCTACCTTCATGCTCTCACTTCTAGACCATATGCACCCATTAATTGCATCTGTGTTTTTGGAATGGATTAGAGTCCAGAAAAACTTCCGGACTTTGGCTAAAAACTATTTTGATGATTCTAATTGTTCACAGGTATTAGAACAGCACTACTGGAATCTGAGCACCACACATGCCCAACATGCCATCAGGGCAATGTTTCTCCCGATTCCTTAGTTGCCAACAAGTTCCTACGCAAGGTAACATGATGACTTCTACTTCCCCTGTTTGTAAGGGAGTCTATCTGTAAGAACCTGAAAGGGAAGAAAATACTAATTTACATCTCCTTAAGACAGGCGAAATTGAATAAAGCATCATTGACTTTTCAAAGAAAGACATTCTCTTACAAATCTCTGGAGACAATCGGGCATATTCAGGTCACACTTTAGTTTAACATGATTGCCTCACTTTCAGATTCGATGCTAACACTGAAGTACTTTAAAACACAGATACTCTGAGTTACCAGTCATTAGTAGCAGTGTTTGATGTGATGTGTTCATACATCTGTTATGTTGATTTATTTTAAGGGCGATAGCATTTACAGGACTACACAAATACTTTTCCTCTGCGGAGGCTTTTGTTCATCTATCTAGTGGAGTTTTGTGTGACTTTTTTGGACATGTTGTTCTGCCTCTAGGCTGTGGAGAAGTTCAAGAATGGGACTGACTACAGAAAAAGGCTGCGTGAGGAGACTGAGCGGGAGCGGGCGCTAATGCCACCGCTTCCACCACCACCACCACCACTCATGGCTGTTCCACCTCCTGTTTCTCAGGTGAGTGCCTCTGCACTTTCTAAATCTTCCTCTCTGGCAGTCAGCAGTTTGTTGGAAGAGAAGGTAAATTTGTTTTCAGCAGTCATTCTTGTCTTGGATTAGAGCTCATTTTCCAACTCTTTGCATTTATTCACAAGGGCTATCAGGTTCCTCTACAAAGACGGTCAGCATTACCAAGTCTTCTGGGCTCCTGGAGGCAATCAATACCCACACCTGGTAAGAACCTACAGCTTTAGAATTTCTTGTAAACATTATCTGCATGTGAACTGAATGGCATTTTTCTCTTTTTTCCTCTCCCCACTCCAAAAGGTCATCCAATGAGAGCCAATACCATTTGGGCAGCTTGTGACAGACCAGGCTGGGAGCTGTGAGTGTTCTACAGAAATTCAATAGATGGCTACTTGTAACCTGTTCCATGAGGCCGTAGCGCATAACGTGTATATGCAACAGCTGATTTATAGTGAAATACGTATGCACAGAGAGCTGTGGAGAATATGACCAATTAGTTTTGCTCAAATAGGATGTTCACCCTTTGTATTAGCATGCAGTAGATGTTTTGTGGTATTGGTTATGTTTTGTTTCTTGGTGTCTTTTTGTAATAAAGGTCAACCTTATTTTAACAGGGAAAAGAAGTCGTCCAAACGTCATGTTACACATGATTCTGCTCCTGGAATGGAACCTCCTGAGAAAAAAGTGAAGAAGCATTAGGCAGTCTCTTCTGGTTTCAGTTGTAATAGTAAGAGTTGGGTTCCTGTTTAACAGTTAGTTTCAAAGTAATAAAGTTGGTTTTCTTCCACGTAGCTGGTTTAGTGATTAGCTGTGTTTTTGATTTAGGTTGACAATCATGTTGATAACACTCTGATGTTTTAGTTGTTGCTAAGCAGTGTTTCTACTAAGTCAAGGGCTTTTCAGCTTCTCATGCTGCCCTGCAAGCAGAGGCTGGGAGTGCTCAAGAAGCTGGGAGGGGACGCAGCAAGGACAGCTGACCTCAGTGAGCCAAGAGAATACTCAGGATACCTTCAATGCAACTGCACAACACAGCATCTCTCACCATTGCCATGGACAAGTTACTGGAATCCTCACATCCATGTCCTGTCAACTCCCAAATGGCCCCACTCATGTAAGGCAGCCATAATTCTCTTTGGAAGTTTTTAAAAGAAGCTGGAGGAGAAAGTGGATACCTCTTGACTGTCAGAAAATCAGTTGGATCAGAAGCACTGGGATTTTCCCCTATGGCATTCCATCAGCATGTCAAGCACGATACTGAAGGAAAGCAGTAGTCCCTGCTCCAACAGGTGTCCTGAACCAGCCCTTTTGGGAGCCAAGCATGTAAGGGGAGGTGGGCTTTCAACTGCCTCTCGTGACACCTCTGCAAAGCTTCTAGGAGTAGGTTGTTGCTATAGCCTCTGCTGTTACACCCTTGACCAATGTCAGAGCAATGAAGGGCAGAAGGGTGAGTTGTTGTGGAGTTGCAAGTGATGCTGGCTGTTGGCCGTGGCAGCACAGAAAGTGTAAGAGCAGAGAAAGCAAGCTCATTTTGTGGTGATAAAGATGCTTCTAGGGATTCAAATTTGGTGGGTGAGGAGTAGACCGGACAGGTGGAGAGGAGAGAAGCAAAGTCTATCACGAAGCGGTTAGCTTAGCGGTCAGCTAAGGGGTAGCTTCAGCTTGACTGAACTTTTGGGGAATATATTGAAGCCGTCCGATCCCTCCCTGCAAGCCTTCTGACCGGGAATTCCAGGCTGCTTTACTTTCTGCAATTTGAGACCAAGCAGCACGGTGGTTTTCACTGAAATAGTTGCAATAGATTGTAATACAGTAAGTACTAATAAGATTCTTTGCTGTCAGAAAACATTGCTGAGACTTGAGGCAGTTGCTTAGTGGCTGACTGCTGCCCTCCTCTGTTCTGCTGGTGTCAGTAAGATTGTTTTGCATGGCATCTGCTGTTAGTCCAAAGCCCTAAGAAGACAGAAATCTTTGACAGATTAAAAGACCTGAGCTTGATGGGCAGAACTAAGCTGGGTGAGGCATGGTGATGCTTCTTCATCTGTGCGACATGATCATATTTTTGTGTAAGACTGAAAGTCACAGAGAAGGAGATTTGAGTCGTGGCAGCCTTTGTCCTTAACGACAACCTCTGTGCCTTTTCATTTGTTCATTTTAATTAGGTGCTGCAAAAAGCAGCAGCAAGATGACATTTTCTATGTGGTCATCTGCAGACACAGCCTGTGTTCATCTGCCTCGCTTCATTGCTACTGTCTTAGTACCTGGAATCCCCAGAAGAGGGGACTGACTGGCCTGCAATCAGTGCAAGAGATCAATTTCTTTTTTTTCTATCTCCTTCCAAATCTCTTTCTCTCTCACAGCTTGCAGAAGTGGCCAGAATCCTGACCACGCTCCCCATACAGATACCGAGTTTCAGATGTTGTCATAGATCAGTCTCTACCATTTATTTATTGTAGGCTGGAATATTTTGCCTGTCTGTGTCATAGACAGTTCCTCAGAGTGGGAGAGACTCATAAACCCCAGGATCTGCCTGGGTGTGACTGGCCTACTCTGCTAATGAGTAGATAACTCTGGGTTTATTATGTGTCAATAAAGAACTTAAATTAATGGATTACCAAGCAAATGCTGTTTGAAGTCTTTATAAAGCTCCAGCTTTGCACTGGGAGCATAGAGCTCTGACTGCTTAAGCCATCTGAGTGCTAAGAGAGAAAGTCTGAGAGATACGAAAGAGAGAGAAAGACTAAAGCCAGGGAAAAGAAAATATATTCAGGTTAGGAAAGGCTATACTTTGCAGGCACTATGAAGGTCTTTCTTTCATTTACAGTCCTTGAAGTCCTTTTTCTGGTGCACATTTCCCTGGCAGTCTACGTTCAGGTGAGTTGTCTCCTTTTTAAGTTATTGTTATTACAATTTCAACAAAGTACTGCTATTACATGAAGTGACATGGCTGCAACAGATATCTGGAACTAAACTAATAGCCCTGAACTTTTGCTTTGCTCTGGCTTGATATCCGACTACACTCTCTATAGTTCAGCTTTTCTTTCTGTAAAACGCTTCAGCCATTACTAACATGCTGCTGCAGTTGTACTTCACGAGTCGCATCACTGCTCTGAAATCTTGTGCTGGCTGAGGCATTGCATTTCCAGAGGGTTTTTTTGCACATAACCCTATGTGTTGGTAAGCTGCAAGAACTGGAAACACCTCTAACTTTATTGCGTGATGTAAACAAGATAAAAAGACAAAAGATAAATTGTCTTGTCTCGCCTGCTTTTAGGGAGGAAGTTCTTTAGGAAAATTATCTGCAAGCTTATGTGATGGAGCCTACACACATATCACATATAAAAAAAAGGTGAAAGAAATGCTTAGCTGGATCCAATGAAATATTAATAAGACAAACTCTTAGAGGAGGCTATATCAAATTCTTCAAAGTACACAGCACTTGTGACTGATATTCCATGCAAACTGGAAGCAGTTTAGAAGGTATTTCAGCGCTTTTGTCTGTACTTGGGAGTGCATCGGATCTGCCTGCACTCGTCTTTAAAAGTGGCAGTTTGGAAGATTTTGATTTGACTGCAATGTAAATAACTTCCTCAGAGTACCAAGAGAAACAGTATTTCTTAAGCAATTATCGACTCTCTTTATATGTGCACAGTAGGTTTCCAGGGATAAGATACCATCTTTGTGCCTTGAAATATCCCCTTTTTCTCTTTCAGATGTTAGAGATATCCAGAGATAGTAGGTTTAAGCTATTCCTTTCTTCCAAACCATTCTATAGCATTCAGTCTCCAATGGAGAGTATAAGTGTAGAATGCATAGGTTTAGAGTTTTAGCTCCTCTGTGTAGTTTGAATTTTTCTCACATTAATCACAAAACCTGGATTTTCCCCAATATATGTGCAGCATACTCTGCATGTGTGGCACTCCTTTCACTTGGACTGCTTCATGTTCCAGAGGTCTGACTGGTTACTCAGTGCACAGATTTGGCTTACGCTCTTGTTTTCTGAAATTCTTCCCAAGACTTCCTTTTCCTCTCCTGTAATATGTCAGAGGTTGTTCATTTAACAAAATGTTTTGCAAAGCAGAAGTGTAGTTCATTTGAGTTCCTATCATGTTTCTGAAGAGCAACTGTCACTAGCTCAACACCATCACAGATCTCGAATGAATATGATGGAAGTTGGAGGCAGACGGAATGTCTCCTTCTCTGGAGACATTCAAAACCCGCCTGGACGCCTTCCTGTGTAACCTCATCTGGGTGTTCCTGCTCCGGCAGGGGGGTTGGACTGGATGAGCTTTTGAGGTCCCTTCCAATCCCTAATGTTCTGTGATTCTGTGATTCTGTGATTCTGTGATGGAAGTTGGAGGCAGATGGTTTAGTGGGTGTGGAGTAAAAACAGGAAAAGTACAGAGATGGATTGTTCTGGCCTACACTATTTTTGTGATAAAACCTCTCAGTTCAGCAATACAGTATCCACTTTCACCCGCTTTTTCAAGGAAGATGCTGCTCAGATTGAGCTCTCTCTAATACATCTTTCTTACCTGAGAGAGTGGAGATTTTGTTTCTTTTTTGTTGTTGTCGCTCCTTTGTTTTTTGTCACCAGGACATACACGTCTCAGGGTTCATTCCTGACTTCTGGTTTTTTTCTGTAACTGTACCTATGGAAATACGTCCTTTTTAGTTCTCGGTTTAATGCTTTTGAGGTCTGTGACCAATAGCTGAATCTAGGACTACATTTATACAGGAAAAGTTCATTTTTCATGGGCAACCATGGCCGATAAATTAATTTGAGTAAAATCATAAAATAATTGCAAGTAGAAGAGTTTGACTTTATTAAGTAAATGATTTACTTACATGTTCAGAGTTTTTTTGGACACTTTAATACCAAAATTCTGTGATTCTGTGGGAAAAAAAAAACAACCAAAACCCCAAAAAACCCCAAACAAAACAACAAATGAACAAACCAAAACCAACTACCCTCCCCTTCATCTCACACATTGGGCTCATGAAATGATGAAACAAGTGGCAATATTTGGTTTCATGCTGTACCAGAGTCACTTCACTTTATTTTCTTGAATGTGTAGGTCTTACTCGATCGTCCTACTGAGTACATGTTGGCCATTAAGCAAGGTTAAAACACATGCTAAATGTTAAATGGAAAATGCTTTTTTCTCTTCTAGGCCAAAGTCAGATTATCTGGAAACATACACAGACATTATGCTCCTAGCTTAACAGTGTCAACACCTGCAATTTAAGTTTATGACCTCAACAGTGAGTTTCACTTGAAACTGAGGAAATGACTGCTAACAGATGCACAGGGCCTAGCAATTTAAAACATGGAGTAATATTTCCCATAATACTGTCCTGGCCTCCTGAAGCTTTTGGTGTGAGCTTTGAGTCAGAATTGTCATATTTATGCTGCCAATAACTTGTATTCTGCTAATTGTGTGGACAAGTTTTAAATTAATGGGGAGTTGTCACAGTAACTTGAGATAAGGGACTTCAGATCTTAACAATGTGTAATGTGAAGGAATAGCCCCTTTTGCTTGGTTAGAGTCTACCACATGGCTCCAACAGCTGAAGTTCTCTACTGGTACATTAGAAGAAAGAGTGAACAAAATAAATTCCATTTCCTCCCATTAAACTCACGATTTTGTAAATCCCTATCACATATTGCCTCTTCTAGGCTTAAGACTGCCAGCCTGTATCTTTTGACCCCAGATTTCATGGGTGTCTCTCCTGGGAGTGAGAAATGCACTAATTCTGCACCTATGTTGTCTAGGGTTTGTTTCAACACTGTCTTTTCCTTGTAGTACAGCTTTTGGGAGCGCTCATGATTGAAATGGAATGGGTTTGCCTAAAGACTGACTTCCTGATGCCTTCTTTTTCTGGTTCTGTTTACATAGGATGGAGACTTGAAATTCTCCCTTGAGTCCGTGAAGAAGCTAAAGGAGCTTATGGATGAGAACAGACAAAGTAACCCTCGCATGGTGGTTTCAATGGCTAACTATTCTCCATGTGATGAAAAAGATCTCCCCGAGGAGTTACAATCCGTGTGCGAAAAAGAAGATGCATCCGTGATTTTTGAAAGGCTGAGTATGTAGCTCATGTTGCATAGTTGGCATTTTTGTCACACTTTTAAACCTTAAACATTCACATAGCAGCAGCAAAGACATGTAATTGCTGTTCTGTGGCTTCTAAAGCAGCTCAGAGAGTCCATGCTGCCTTTCTACAACCCCTCCTACAATGGTTGGACTACACCAGCTGTGAGTCCCCTACAAGAAAATTCCTGCTGCGCTGAGCTCAGCTGTAGCCTGTACAGATCAGGCAACTGTAACCATGAAACAGCTTCCTCCAAGTAGTGGCACACTAACTTACATGCTTTAAAGTGAGAGAGCCCACAATCTCCTCTGGCTCACAGGAAAAGCAGGGTTGTATCAGTCAGTAAGACTGCTTGCTTGCTAACTACAAGTTGTAAGCAGGTGTAGTCGCTTTCTCTAATCATTGTAGAAGAAGGTGTTTTTCCAGGTAGCCTAAAAGGGGTGTGAGATGTAAATGATGAGAATCACTCTTTGCATGATGTGTCACCAAGACACAGATAGCAATTCTTGAACTGGCTGCTGCAGTGTCTGCTTTTTTATTTTATTATGAGACATATGTCAAATACAATAGACACTTTGGGAAGAAATGCTAGCATTGTAACGAAAGCTGTGATTCTACAAGCCACATCCCCACCATCTTCCCACAAGATGTCCTGTTGTTCTCTTGCCTCCACATGTTCCCATTGTTTCCCCAATGAATTCAGGTTTGATTTCATTCTTTAAGCCAGATTTTTGCAAGAACTAATTTTAATTATGCCGTTAATAACTTCAAGGAACATTAAAACTCATAAAACAGTAATGGAGTCTCCAAATCACTTGATATGTGGCTCTGATCTCCAAGAAATATCTTGCCGTCTCATTGAAACCCTCTCTTTTCTCTCGAACAGACTTGGCTGTCCAAGACGCTGATTTGTGCGAAATCTGTGCCAATGCTGCCTGCGCTGGTTGCTTTTGAATAAGGACGAAAGAATCTGAAGAAGATACGTCAAGCTAGGAAGTTAATGCATTCATATTGCGAGATCACATACTGTCACAAATCAATGTTTGGGCTCCATCTCCGCTACAGACGGGAGCTGCTTGCTCATGTAGACATCCCAGGGGCAGTCCTGAAGTAGTTGGATCAGGTGCCACCAGCCGTGCAGTTCTGGCGCAACGTGACTGCAAACCTCGTCTGAGAGGTTTCAGTTCTGCACGAGTTGTGTCACACTGGGACAAAAATGTCTTGGGCACAGTTTCATCTTTCAGTTGCTGTTTTGTCTGGATTGGAACACGATGGGTGAAACTGAGCAGTCTCCTGCAGCCTTTTTAATATTGCAATCTGCCTGTGATTTGGCCTCCCCTACACATCACAACAGTAGCATTAGGTTAGCATCTTTTCCAGCCCATACTTTCCAGGGTGTTGGATAACTAAATCTCTACCTGTAGGTCTGCATCTCATGTAACAGAACAGTTAGCAAGTAACCTGGGGACAATTTACTGGTGTTTAGCAACACTTTCATAGCCAGAAAATTCTCAAGTCTGTTACTTCTACAAAGTTTTGTCAGTTTAGGGAACGAATGTAGAGGAGCACAGGAATGGTTTCTACATAGTTGTGTGGAAGCTTCCTTCTTTTGACAGATGCTCATGTTCATTAAGCTCTATTTAGGAGAAAGGAAGTCCAAACTGCAATGCTGGAATCACTTTAAAACTAAAACATGGCCTTGTCTTTTTATTTATTGGCCGCAAGATTGTGAAGAAAGGATCTGCCCATGTTTATATGCTGTATAGGAAGTAAAAGCTTTTTTAAGTTTGTGTTTTTATTGGGTTTTTGGGTAGAGAGGGGTTTTTTGTTATAGTCTGTTTGCCTAATTTTGTTTCTCCTATATAAGGTCTTTCACGTCTGGATCGTCACTGGAATAAAAGCTATCTTGCTAATATTGTCCTGAACTTAAAACAGTTTGTGTTCCTTATATGAATCATAGTAATATCAGACTACATCATAGCTTTAGATTATTCCCTTTTACTTTTAACTGTTGAATTATTATCTCCATTTCATATATATGGGCCCTCAACTCTCAAACAGGTTCTCAAAACACTGTCAGTGCTAAACATATGAGCACTTATCCCAGGGACTAGGTGCTGGCATCGGATGGGATTCCTCTTTCTCAAAGAGGGAAGAAGGTCTTCACTCACAAGCTTGCTGGGCTTATTGACAGAGATTCAAACTGGCTTTGAAGGGAGAGGGTGATAACATCTGGCTTGCCCATGACAATCAGAAAATGCTTTTGCACTGTGCCAGTGACTGACCGGCGAGATGGCCTCCAGAGATTTCTTCCCACGCTCAACCATTCTGTTTTCCACGATTCTGTGATGTATATGATGATACATAGCTTAGTGTACATGGTATCTAAGATATATAATCATAAACCACCTAGTCAGTGCATGATTTGCAGATATCATCCAATTATAAATGTCCTTTCAAATGAATAATTTTCAAATGTGGGTCCTTACACCAGTTTGAGGCACTTAGCCCTCAAATGCCTCTCTCTACCTGGGGAACAGAAACTCCCTTTACTGTGTAAAACATCTTGAGAACCTCTTATCTCTGATGTGCACACAAGTTCCAAATGGAAGTAATTCAGAAGCATCAAAAAATAACACAGCCGATCAACACCATATTCCTAAACGTCAACATTTTCAACAAGAAAATCACAGAATCACAGAATCGCTCGG
>NW_010185055.1:367-712 GCF_000695765.1 Mesitornis unicolor | reverse complement strand
TTTACCTATTAAGCTGTCTTTATCTCAACCCGTGAGATTTTTTAGCATTTACTGCTCCAATTCTCCTCCATCAGAGAGCAGTACGCAAGCAGCTGTGTGGGGCTGAGCTTCCAGTTGGGGTTAAAGCATGACACTGTTATAGTAAAAAAAAAAATCCTTTAACACATAGAGTGATTAAAAGAATGAAGGGACTGTCATAGCCAGATGAGCAAAAGTATCTGATGTATGACTTTTAAGAGCTCTGCAGTTTTCTTAACAGGACAACAAACAGGTTGCAAAATTTTCACAGTAATACTACTGTGACTGGCAGTATAACATTGAACTAGACTCAGGAACTCTTCTGGT
>NW_010185055.1:0-332 GCF_000695765.1 Mesitornis unicolor | reverse complement strand
ACCCAAATTTTGTATCCAGTCACAAAGCTGTAAGGCTGGAGGGTTTCCTCTGAATAAAAAAATGCATTTGGATTTGCACCAACATCAGGATTGGGAGGGATCAGGATTTGTCCATCAGAGAAGTATTACAGCAGAAAGAAAGGTATGGCTCCAAGCTGTATTATGCAATGTGGCTAAGACTTGTCCCACGGTATACGTGCAGCACTCTGTGCTGATCAGTTTGCAGTATATTCAGAACACAAACTAAGCAGCTGTCCCTCTGAAATTTACAGGACATTTTAGCTAAATTTCCCTGAGGAGTCAGAGCTCTGCTAAATTTAAAATTAATTTTA
>NW_010185054.1:45600-57288 GCF_000695765.1 Mesitornis unicolor | reverse complement strand
TATATAAAATTATGAAAATCTGGGAATGACTGAGGTAACTGATCCAAGAAAGATACGTTGTGCTGTGGGATTAAAGGCATACAGGTGTGGAAGACTGACCTGTTTGAAGAAGAGCTATGCAGGTTCTATGCAGAGCTATGCTGTGACTATTGTCCAAGTCCGTTAGAGCAGTTCCTGTGGTGGAATATCGGTATATACGAACATCGAGAATTTTATCAAGTCGTCTGCTTTGGATCCACATGAATATGAAAGAAAGATGCTGACAATTTGAAGCTTATTCTGAACTGTCTTTGTTACTGTTCCTTTCTTTACTGTCCTTTTTTTGTCCCTACTATTCATAATTAAAAGGGAAAAAAAGAGGGAGGGGGAAGAAGAGAGGAAAAAAGAGAAAGAAATCTTTCAAAGACCTTTGGCTCTAATTAGATTTTCATTAAGGTTTTATAAAATCTATTACAGAAGCCTCATAAGAAATGGGAGCACAATTCATGGAGATGATTAACAAATTAGCTTAATGAACTTATCTTGAACCTCTCAGACCTGATGTCGAGTTCTCGGTACCCTGAAGTGTTAGAAGGAAACACATCCAGTACGACAGTTCAGAACAGTGCAAGAAGTAAAAATGAGATCAGATGGTCCCAGCCTTGTTCGTACTTTTTCGAGAGTGCACATCAACAAGCCATACTGAACTGTCACTAATTTGACAGCTGTGGCAGTGAAAAGCCCCATAAAGCCAGAATAAGACACTGGGATTTTTGCCAGCTGAAGGCAGTTTTACCTTGAGAAGACTGACTCTGGGTTGTGTGATTGAACAAGGAGCCTAACATGGCTGAGCTCTTATCTGTCATTTGCATAGGAACTTAAGAGAAAGCAGCTGCTTGGTCCTACTCTGCTATTTGTTTGCACTAGTGTAAATACCACTATTGTAATACTAGACTAATCTGCACAAGGTCAGACAGCAGACAACCAAATCAAGAACAGAGCCACCAAAACAGAAGATACTTCCGAAAATTACAAAAATCATGTTGGAGAGGTGGATTGAGAAATTGCTTTAATTTTTACAGCTGTAGGATGCTTAGATTACAATTTTAAAAACTTAAGACTACTGTATGATTTATGCAGCTGATACACATATGGCAGCTCAAAGCATTTTAAAAATTGATTTTAAGTATATATAGATGGGAAAGATCACTTAAACACAGTTTTGTTCAAGGTGGTGTGTTTTGTTTCTGACTGAGGGATGTTTAGGTTTGAGTATCACAGTGAGAAGTCGATAAGCACAGGTGAAAGTAAACTTTAATCCAGGAATTTGGACCTGGGTCGTCATGACAAACACCCATCAAAGTTAGTCTTCAAGAAATATTATTGAAATATAATAATTGTACACAGGAGTACAAAATCTTTGTGCTTGCCATGTAGGAAATATTTAAAGCATAGCTATACTCTTTTCCTTGGCATACCACAGTTTGCATGTCATTTAATCTCAAGGTTGTAGTTAAGTCTTTCTCTTTTATTTGTAACCTTTGTAAAACAGAATCTTGCCACGTTCATTAAAGTGACCCTGCAAGAGGAGAGCTCTCCTGTCCTTTTTACCTGAATGGTGGGAGGTTACTGCAGCATCCTGCCAGCAAGCCCCCTTATCCTCTCCCAAAGGCATATACCCCGTCGCACCTAAGCATGCTTTCCCTTGGTGTTTTAGGTAGGTGTGATGCCTTGCAGTGTGACTGATTAAGACACATTCAGTTCTCCTGGCTCAGAAGCAAGCAGGGCTAAGCAGGGGTACAGCTTAATGCCTACTGAGACAAACGATTCCTGATGGAAGTTCTGGCTTCAGCAGCCGTGGCCCCATTCTCCCTTCTGCTTTCTCATGCTGTCGCTCCCTTCCGCTCCTGATAACAGAATTTGTACTGCTGTACGTTAAGCCAAATCAGGGAGTCACGAACTGATAATGTTTTGCTGAGGAGTTGTTTTTCTACCGAATCATTTCCCTTACCTGGATCTCTTGTGTGGCTGTGCTGTTTATGCCGGCACAGCCCCAGTGCAGCGAGGGAAACAGCAGTGTGTGGCTGAGGAGAGATTGAGCCCTGGCAGCTATCTGGTAGCACTGCTATTGAATGTTCAATTACACCCAGCTATTTTCAGCCTGAGAATTAAAATTCAGCTATTTTCCCTGGGAGGGAGTAAACACCATAAACCCTCTTCTTGGCTCAGTTTAACTCCTAATTCAGCTTCCTGCATGGGATGTCGGCTGTGTCCTTTTCCCATCCATCTGTGCAAGAGTGGAGAAGCAGCTCCCTTGCCGTTCCCCAAACTGTCATCTGTGAAAGGGAATTCAGCGGAGTAAAGCAGATCCCTGTGCAACCGTATGTCCTCATATGAGCTTGCAGAACAGGAATCAGTTTGTCCTTATTATTGTTGTCTCTTGCCAAGCTCAAAGCATCTCCTTTTCAGTCGCTGAAGAGGGTTTTGAATGCTTCTAAGTAGCAGAAGTTCTGGAAACCAAACTTTGGAAATTGGGCTTCTGTCTGCTGAATGGTAACAGCTAGACGGGCGGCCTCCCCTTTGAATTGCCAATCTCGAGTTTGTGTACTGGATCAATGTCTGTAGCTTGTCAACACTATATGTTCCAGCTTCTTTTTGGCACTTTGCTCCAGAGTACTCATCTCAAAATGAATCTGATACTTGGAGTTATGTGATCTATTCACTTTTTCCTGTGTTTATCTGCAGAATAAAGTAGTACCCAAGTAATGTAGAGTCTTGTCTCTTGTCAGTGTTGTAGTAGATAGCTTGAATATAGGTGTTTTGCAAACTTTAAATACATTTTGTGCTGGTTTTGGCTGGGATAGAGTTAATTTTCTTCAGAGTAGCCAGTGCGGAGCTATATTTTGGATTTGTGCTGAAAACAGTGTTGCTAATACAGGGATGTTTTAGTTATTGCTCTGCAGTGCTTACAGAGTCAAGGCCTTTGCTGCTTCTCACACCAACTCACCAGTGAGTAGACTGGGAGTGCACAAGAAACTGGAAGGAGTCACAGCTGGGACAGCCAACCCCAACAGACCAAAGGGACTTTCCATGCCATAGGATATCCCATATGACCTCATGCTCAGCATATAAAGCTGGGCAAAGAAGGAGAAAGGTGCAGACGTTCGAACTTCTGGTGTTTGTCTTCCCAAGTAACTGTTATGTGTGGTTGAGCCCTGCTTTCCTGGAGATGGCTGAAAACCTGCCTGATGATGGGAAGGAGTGAATGAACTCCTTGTTTTGTTTTGCATGCGTGCTTGGCTTTTGCTGTACCTATTAAACTGTCTTTAGCTAACTCAACTAATGAGTTTTCTCACTTTTACCCTTCTGATTCTCTCCCCCATCCCACTGGGGGCAGGGAGTGAGCGAGTGGCTGTGTGCTGCTAAGTTGCCAGCTGGGGTTAATCCACAAAGCCACGTTAGAAAAAATCTCTTATCTTCATAATATCAAGGTCAAAAAACAGCTCTGCTGCATTACAGGTTTTTTAGAAGTTAGGTCTCAAATGTTAAGGAGTAGAAAAATTTTAGGTTGTCTTTGTAACCTTTAGTTGCTTCCTTGTGCATATATGGTATGATAGCTATTTTAGAATTATTTTAATTGCAGAATAACAATCTTAGGTTCAAATTTTGCATTTCAGAAAGGTTAAGAAATTGTACTTGAGGGCACACAACTACGTCACACTGGGACTTTCTTAAATGTGACTCTGCTAGAAGCAAATATGCCTTCGTGTTAAAAGGATAATTTGTTAGTCAAATAAACTGGGGCTGTCCTCCTATGGCTGTCCGTGTTTGGTCTTGCAGTAAACTTAAATAAATGTATATGAGGAAACGTCCCTTAAGGTTGTGTTCAATTCACTTTTAATTTGAAATTAAAGTTTTCTGAAGTTCATTATTTATTTATTAAGGGGAAGAATGAGGCTTAATTACTGGCATGAGGACTAATGCAGAGCTGCACTTGTGTGTTGTTCTTGGGGTTACTGTTCTGCTGCAAGAAGTGTCAGAACACCGGTATGGGCTCACAGATGATTTAGCTCACAGCAGGGCCATGCAGCTCTTAAAAGTATGGTACAAAAGTAACCTTGTTCCCATAAGAAATTATTTCTCTTATTTCTGAGGATCAATCCAAAAAGTTGGTAAAATGCATAATTTCATTTGCCTGAAAAATGTAAAAATTTGAATTAACTTTAGTGAACACTGAGGAGTGTGTCAGTTTTGAATATAGGCTAAATCTTGCTCACTGTGTGTATACAGAGACTAGTACTAAAACTGGAGTAGACAGACCTCTGGTTTCCACTGTAGTCAACCTCAAAGTCCTCAATGAATCCAGTCGGGCAAGGATTTGACCAGTATTTTCTAATCTGCAGACAAAGATATATACCAAGACTGGCTTGATAAAATCCAAATGATCTATTTACTGATGAGATTTAAAAACAAATATCATTTAACACTTGCAGCTTTTTGACATTACATGCCTTCACACTGAGTACTTATACTCGTAGATTATAATTTCAGACATCAGGGAGCAGTTATCTCTTTGAGAGGAAAAAAAAATTGTGACAGCAGATGCAGTCAGGTCTATAAATGACACAAACATGATTTCAGGGTTGGGTTTTTTGGGGGGAGGGGTTGCTGCTTTTTTGGAGGGGAGCGTCCTTTTGAGGTGGTGTGTATTTGTGTTTTACCTAGTTGCAGTGGAAAAATGTCTGTATTTTTAAGTTTGTTGTATATTTTGATCTTTTGTCACCAGATTATTCTTTAACAATTAACAGATCTTTGAAACTTTTCTTAGGAAACCTATATTGCCTATTTGGTGCCATTTACTTAAAAGGACTTACTAATTAAAACCAAAGCAAGATGGGACAGCTCTTGTATTGACTATTATTGTCGTGGTTTAGGGCTGGGCCGCCCACTAAATCCTGGCCAGATGCTCTCTATTAACCCCTCTCCTCTCCCCAGAAGGGAAGAGTAAGAGAATAAGGGAGAGGGACTTTATGGGTTGGAAAATAAACGTAAAGATTTAATAAAACAATGATACCAATACTACAGGATAATAATGTAAATAGGAAAAACAATGAAATATATACAGATATGTACAAATATTTATACAAAACCAATATAAAATCCTCCCCCCACCCTCCCCCCAGTGACGAATACGTCACCAGAGGCTCTGCGGAGCAGGGCACTGGAAAAGTCCCAGATCAAACACAACAGCAGTGGGAGCTGATGCAGGAACACAGGGATCAGGATCAGAGGCAGACGAACAAGCAGAGTCTGCTCTGACTTCGGCCACTGCAGGGTCGAGAAGGGTCAAGATGGACGGAAGGGTCCAAGATGGAAGGGTCAAGACCCTCGTGATCCCTCAGCTTTATACCGAGTATGACGTATGTGGGATGGAATACCTCGTTGGTCAGTTTTGGGTCCGCTTCACCCCCCACAGGCGCAGACACAGAACCCATGGCGAGACAACCGACTTTGAGCATATCTTCTAACAGCACATACTGGAAAAACATTCAGCAGGTTCAGCCACTTAAAAAAGACTGAGCTGAAAAGTAAAATCACTAAATAGAAAATTAGTTCTATTTAGCTCAAACCAGGACAATTATGATAGTCAATGTATCAATCGATCTTAGATATATTTTTATACAACTTCATCTCCTTACTTTTATACTTGACATTAAATGTATTTTTCCTTTTTTCCCCAACATCTACGACATCTGTGAACTGCATTCGTTTTGGGGGTTTTTTGAATTTATGAAATATCTTTCAGTATGTTTCTTTCTTTCTTCATTCATAGATAGCAGTAAACTTCAGGTTACGGAATGACAACAGATGGAGTAAGTCACCCCACTCCAAGAAAGCAAGTTTGGCTAGTGGAAATGCTGTATGGTAATTTAACATGGTTTATTGCACAGGCTACAAAGTAAATGCTGCTCTCTTAATTTCACTCATAACTTCACTTCTGCAGGAGCAGCAGTGGTGGATGTACTGGCACTACAAGGCACTGGAAACCATCCCATTTCCAGCATGCAGCCAAAGCTCTGAGCAGCACCAGACAACATAGAGCTTAAACTGCCATCAATCCTCATGAGCCCTATGAAGCACAGTGCTTCCACCGTACCTGTGACTGACCTAAGCCAATGGTAGCCACAAGGGAATTTTTAAAATATTAATCTGTTAAATTTGACTTTTCATCCTAATGGAAGAAACTATTAACAACTCTTAGTTTTTAAAAAAGAGAGCAAAAGAGTGCCTTTTTCTTGGTTTTCTTATAAAGATTGATTAATCTCTGATATTTTGGCTGTAGTGTCTTGAGGTTCTTAACTCGTCAAGCAGGAAGCAAATACATCCATTTGCCTGTTCTTCCCTCCCTCAATTTTGTATTCTCAGCTTACAAAAATGACTTTGATTAATGTATTTACAAAGACTCTCGGTAGAGCCAGTACTGATTCAGATTACTTCTTTGGCAGCTCCTGTTGGCAAGAGTTGTATGACTTGCTAAAAAAAAAATAAAAAAAGGAGAGTCATATGACTTTGGGTTCATAAATGTAGATGTCAAAACTCTCATTAACTTCAGTGTTGCAACATCAGCCATCAGAGTTCGTATCTAAGAGATTTCTGATATTTAGATGCTTCCTTTCAATAGAGATTTGCCACTAGTGTCTTTTATCTGAAATTCCATTCTAGATTGTCCTATTCTCAATAGAAATACAGAAAGGAGGGCAGTGGCTGTGCCCCTCAGGGAGTTAACACGTCCCCCCCACCAGCAGTACTCTGACAAGTACAAATTGCAGACAGGGCTGGGACTGCTGCTCTGTCTCTTAGAGACATCTAAACTATGGTTCTTTGTTGTTTTCAAGAAGTGGTTTTATGCAGCTGTCAGATTGTACTTCAATGGATTTTTCTAAATTTACTTCTGAAAGAGCTGAACAGCCCCAATATGCTGCTTTGCTGGCTGTAGGAAGGACTAGGAGTTTTTCTCCAAAGAGTCCACAGTGCCGTATCTGGCACCATCATGTCCTGCTGGGCCATGGGATGAGCAGAGATGGGCTGCTCCTGGCCAGGGTTGCTGACAGTGTATTGTAAGGAGGACATAAGCAAAACAGAAGAGAAAAATCACTTCAGCTCCTTAACTTGGAAATGTTATTTAACACGCAAATTTTAAAATGCCATTTTCTATGGGACCTCACTAACAAAAAACCATATATTTTTCTAAAAGCAATTCAAGTGACTTCATTTTAAAGTTGCAAAGTAAAGAGCATATTTCTTAGTGATTTATAAACTGCACCCTCACAGTGAATGCACATCATATTTGAAGGTTTTTATTTGAATAATTCGTAGCTCTAAACAGGGGCAGAGTTTAATGTTTAAAGTTTCTTCATGTTTTGGTTATTTTAAAGCCTTTTTTTTACAGAAGCTTATTCAGTGCATGGGGAAAGGATGAATGGAGCACTGAAAACAGCTTTTCTAATTAGGTTTCTGACTTTAAATTCTTATTTCAACAAAAATGTTAGGCAGTGACCGGGAGTGCACTGAGGAATGAGAGCGTCTAAACTTGTCATGTGTTCAGTCACCTACACCAGGGATTCCCCACTGCCTGACCCTGCCGTCCACCCCTCTCCAGGTGATTATTTCCCCCCCCCCTCCAACCTTTTGAAGAGTTTGAAATTCAGCATCATCAGAAAATTCTAGCTGAGCAGCTTGTGCACTTCAGGTAGGGGTGAAATAAGATCGTGTTTTAGAGAGCATGATCTGAATAAAGGTTAATTCTTACAATCTAATGGAACTAATCCCCACAAGTTTGTTTATGTACAAATGGCAATAAAATTGCTTTCTGCTGATTTAAAATAGGCATAGGTGAAGATGTGGAACAGGCTCTGCTTGCTAAAGTTTACTGCCTTTTCAGTTAGACATGGTTGGGAGTACGTGTGCATGTATGGAGGGTTTTCCATTGTTACATCTACTTAAGAGACTGAAGTCCTCACTATAGAAAGCAGTGTCTCTCCTGTAAGCTTGGAAAAAGTGTTCTGTTTCTGTGAAAGCTGACTTCAGTATATTCAGGTATGCTGTAGAGCAACGAATTACAGAGCAGGGTGAGCTATCCTTATCGAGTGTGTCTCAATCTAGGACCGGCTGGGATTCAAGATCAGGTATGCAAGAGAAGCACATACGCAGCAGGATTCTGTGAGTGCACATCCCTTTTGGCAATTGCACATGATGTAATTTCTTATTCCTTTTCATGTCCATCGTATTTCAAGTTCATTCTGAGGAATTAAATGGCAGTTGAAAAGGATCCACTCTCAAGAAATTTGAGGGGCAATCTGTAAAAGCTCTGAAGAGGCAAGGAGTCATTCAGAAGTGAGAGATGCCCCTGTGACTCTTTCAAGTGAGGTACCATTACACTCCTCTTAACTCACTGAAGGTTAGGATGCATTCAGCACTGTTAAGAAAAGTATTTCATTTAGATCTGTCTCTACTCAAAGCAGAGCTGTGCTTGACTGACCACCTGCTGCGTGTGGCAAACAATAGGTGTAGCTCCAGAGTGATGCATCGCTAGTGGCACAGGTTGAAGGAGTTGTCCTTGCTGAGGTTACACTGCTTGTGCTACTGTGTGCTCCTCCGGAGGTTAAGGCTGTGGCTTAGCAGTGGATAGGTTTGTGCTCTGGCCCTTCTGCTTGCAGCCAAGCATGTGGGAGCACTTGTTTGTTTGTCTTATAAATCCTGCCTACATTGTGATGCTAAAGGTTCCAGGGTCCCGGTGCCTGACAGGACTGGAGATTTGAGTCCTTTTTCTTCCATTTTAATCTTCCAGGTAGTGCAATGTGGGATGGGGATATATTTGGTTTGGGTGTTTCTTTTTGAAAGGTATGCATAGACTTAGTTCAGACATGTACAAGCTGAAATTTGAGAGCTTTTCAAGTCAACAACTGCAAGTTGTGCAGCAACTGCAGGTGCCCTTTAGAGAACTTTCTAATGATAACTTGTGAAAATGCAGTGTTACGTGTCTGCTTCTTGTCAGTTCTGGTGTCTGCCTGGGCTGTGCTGGCAGTTGACCAGGAAGGTGACTACCTGTAGTAATCCCCAGGGACTCTGTGCTAAAAATAATCCTTAGAGCCTAAGGAACAGCTGGAGCCAATTACTACTGCTTTTTATGGGTAATAATCAAATTAAGTTTCTCATATGCTTGTGGGACTTACAATAATTCTAACATTTTGAATGTATCTACTGTTTGTTTTGGAGTACCCTGGGGTACCGCGCTTTTAGGATTAAATTGTAGGACTTGCACACTCAGATGAAACCTTTGACTGGAGCTTTCCTGCTTATTTCAGATGGCTTGAGTTAGATGCGCTGATTTCAGTTTTGTTCCTGACTGTCTCCTTGCAGAAATGAACTAAAATTATAGAATAAGATATTTCTGAGAAAAATATATTTGGTTCCATAGATAAGCATCTATATTTTGATGTACACAGATATATTTGTTGTTCTTTGTGTGTTTTCGTCTGTGTTTTGGGGGTTTTTTTGTGTGTGTGTTTTTTGTTTATTTGTTTTTTGTAGGCCTTTCATTCTCTCAAAGCCTGGGATACTGCCTTGGGATAGCCCTTGACTATCTCCTGGTATTCTCTCTCTCTCTCCAGTATCTGTTTAATGTCAGCTTAATTTGACTTCATAGCCTTGCTGATGTAGTAACTTTAGTTTGGAGTAAGAGAGCAGCAGCTCTAGTTTTAGTAAACTAGATTTGTCTTGTATTTGCTCATTGGTATTTGGGAAGCTTTTGAGATAGAGCTGTTGCAATGTCTTTATGCTTGTTTTTAAGAAGTATTTTAAAACTAAGCTAATTACTTGTGTAAGAAATCAAAGTAATTCAATAGAGCTGTTTACATGGAATTTGTGCAGTTGCTATGTGTTGATTCCATATTTGCTATATGCAGATCTTTCCCCCCATCAGTAAGGAATGTAAAAGGCATGAGAAGGTACCTTCTCTCCAGTCTTGCTTGTTCTTTATTTCCATGAAAACAAAGGTAGTAGTTGTCTACTAATTTCATTTGTTAGACTTCTTTTCACAAGAAATTTCAGTGGTTATTAACCTGGTAAATTACTAGATGTTGCTCATATTTCAAAAAGTAAGAATGAACTAATTGCAAATATTGGACTTATTTGCTAAAAAGCAGTTTTCTAATGGTGAATCTAGCCTCAGCAACATAACTGCCATTAGCCAACTAGCCATAGAGTTCATTTCTATCATTGTGGTAATAATTGTGTCAGCTTAGTAACAAGCCAACCAAGTTTTAACACTTCAGTTGTCTCTTTCTCTTAAACAGAAAACTAATTATAAGAATATTCTTGTGTTTTAATTTTGACTATGGATGACTGATGGAAAGCGTGTAATTAACTGATGCAAAAGTTGACATAAGACAGTTGACACCAATTTTTTTATACATCATTATATGAAGACATGTAGTGAAGCAATTAGACCTTCATTAGTTATAAGTTATTTCAAAAGCTTTGAAATACTTGTGTATTTAATTTTTAATCATCAAGGAAATGTATCTTCTAATGGTGTTAACTTCAGGGACTTAAATTAAATGCACCCCCATGAGACTCATTTCAATGAGATAAACGGCCTCCACAGCTCCTGGGCCACAGAAGCTTTCATGAGCTTTTGGGACTCAGCGATGATGCAGGCTCTTCAGGACTTTACTCACTTTTTCCACTTCTTTGTGACTGCAGAGTGCTATCTTAGAAATGCTGTTATGTCACGCATTGGAGAAGAGCTGCTATCTACATTCATCCTGATAGCCGGTATACGGCCGCCTTCCTGACACTTGCAGCTTTTTAGTCACTGAAGCCAAAAGCTGCAAGCTGGACTTACATGTTAATACCTGTCTGATGGCCTCTACTTTGCCATTCAGTGTGAAGAATAGTACTGAAATATACCCTGGGTGAGGATAGGCAGCTGTTTAGCTATGGGACAGGCGGTTTTGTTCAGATTTCCTTTGGTTTTTTTGGTCTCAAACTTGTTTTCCTGTTCACTAAGCTGACTTTCATGATAAACCTATTACAAAGTTTAATGTCATCCCGTCTTTTTGAAGATTTTTTTTTTTACGGGATTCCTGAAAAGTTTATCTTGTTTCGCTTTCATTGGCATTTTGTCTCTTTCGTTCCTTTTAAGGTCCTTATAAAATCTCACCCTAGCTAGACGGGAAGCAGTAAAGCAGAATAGATATGCATTCTGGCGTATCTTGTAGAGGATCCTGGTTTGTGTTTATAAAAAAAACCCCTTATAACCTATATGTATGTTGTGAAATTATGGATAGCATATATGAAATAGCAAAACTGTGGAAAACCAAGTTGTCAAATACAACCATGCAGTAAAAGGAACCTAGTTTATGAAAGCTGGAGAGCTCATGGAAGATCACTTTCCAAATGCAGCTATCCTCTGTTTTGGCATAGTGAGGATATACTATGTGTTCATACATTTTGACAACTTTCCTATTAAGTAATGAAAACATGTCCCAGACAAAGGCCAGTTCTGTTGATCTGAACATGCCTGAAGTCTGCGCATTGACACAGAGTGGCCTTTTATGTGAATTACAAGCATCTTTTTCAATGCACTGCAAGTATTAAAGCTGTGTTAGGTCATCAGCTAACATAAATTTAAGTAGTCTGACTTCA
>NW_010185054.1:31778-45569 GCF_000695765.1 Mesitornis unicolor | reverse complement strand
AGATTATAAAACACCTGGACCTTTGAAACAGACATAATAGCTTTCTATTTGTTTTAGTAATAGTAATTACTTTGTAATAAATTTTTACATTCCTTTTAAGTTCTGCTGAAATTCAGCTCTCATTGTTGTTTACCTAATGCTGTCAGGAGCAGAGTATTTAATTTCTAGCATGGTGTTTCAATGCGCACCTTTTCCTACCATTTTTCCTAAAAGGCTGAAATGAAAAATGCCACATTATATTCGTTCATCTCAGTGGCAATTAGTCATTGATGGCACTAAGATCACTGTGCAATTAAGAGTTTATGATGCAGCATTCAGGTATTCAGAGGCAGACTCTGAGAAGATGCTTTTGCTAGGGATGTTTGTTCAACTTAAGTTAGACATAAATAAAACTTGGATGTGAAAGTAGTTGTACTCAACACATGTGAACAGCATTAGCTAATTATTTTTCCTTATACATTTGCACTTTTAAGACACCCACCCAGCTACACTCAGTTGGTGGAAGGGGAATGAGGAGAAAAAGAAATCATATCAGTCATGTTTTAAGCTGCGTGAGACTTCCTTCCTGTACATAATTTTCTACTCTGAAACAGATGGCACATTCTGAGATAGACAGGAGTAGAGGTGGAGGACATTTTCGGTTGATAGTAGACTCAAAGGAAAGGGACTATTATTAGGATTTTTAGTTTTCAAATGCTTTCCATCAGCTTTAAAAAGGTTTTGGAACAGATTTAGGAGCAGTTACCTGGTATCAGGTGGTTAGACAGCTTATTTGATGTTGAATGACAATAGTAGTAGTTGAATGAATACCAGTGCAGACAAGTGGAATTCATGTGAAAATAGGTTTGCAAAAAAACAGGACTTAAGGAGCACTATATATTATAGAAGAAGAAAAGAAGACTGACTTCACTTACTTAACATTTGAAGTCTCCAAGAGTTCAGTGTACTCAATTCTGCTCAGGATGAGATCCTATTTGCATGCAAGAGACCAAATTTTCAGTCTGCAGGCTCATGGCTGTCTTACAGAATAAGCTGCTGGATGTGAAAAACACTTCTACAGTAGCCCTCAACAAGCTTTTCCCTCTGCATGAAGGTTAAATGAGAGTTCTTGGGGAGGAAAATGGTCTCTTTATTTTATTTATTTATTTATTTCTCCTCCTTGCTATCGTGGCTGTCTGCATCCTCCTGCAAGATGCTGACTTCAGGCTGCTTGAAGTAACTCAAGTTGAACCATTTGCTGATAGTCAAGAAGCAACCACTGGACTGATGCTAGGAGAACTGGTCTGTATGGTCTCTGCTTTTGGGACTGGTTGCTAAAGTCCAGACTCTGGAAGGTGAAAATGGGCTTTCAGCTTATCACCTGGTGGTATGCTAGGGAGGAACAGGGTTCATGTGGGAGGAACAAGGCATAGTAAAAGCAGAGCTGCATCATCCAGCAGCAAAAGACGTCAGAGCGGATCTAGTTAGTAACAGTTTGTTTGCAGTGTACAAATTTCTGAAACTTGCTTCCACACTTGAACCAGTTGATAAAGATGAGATAAATAATTTTGGAAATCTGATGATCAGTGTCTAACATTTTTAACTTATCCATTAGGAGGAAAAAAGGAACGACATTGGATGTTTTACCCTTGTATGAAATGCAAGGTTATGACATAGGCATTATTTTCCCTTTATGCTGATAACTTTGAAGTTGAAAATGTTGAGTGTTGTATTTCACAAGATATTTTAAGCATTACTTACTTGATGTTATGGAAATGGAAAAATGTCAGTCATGCTGGTATTAGACCAGGAAACAAAAATGATAAGTAATGTTAAGTGACAAACTCAGTACTTAACACCAGATACTGAAGGTTGTTTCATTTTCAATGTTTCTCTTATCCTGGATATTCAATTAAACTTATTACTTAAAAATCAGAAATCACAGAATCACAGAATCTTAGGAGTTGGAAGGGACCTCGAAAGATCATCCAGTCCAACCCCCCCTGCCAGAGCAGGATCACCCAGACCAGGTCACACAGGAACGCGTCCAGGTGGGTTTTGAATGTCTGCAGAGAAGGAGACTCCACAACCTCTCTGGGCAGCCTGGGCCATGCTCTGTCACCCTTACAGTGAAAAAGTTTTTCCTCATGTTCAGGTTGAACCTCCTATGCTCCAGCTTGCACCCATTGCCCCTTGTCCTGTCATTGGACATCACAGAGCAGAGCCTGGCTCCTTCCTCCTGACACTCACCCTTTACAAATTTATAACCATGAATGAGGTCGCCTCTCATTCTCCTCTTCTCTAAGCTAAAGAGACCCAGCTCCCTCAGCCGCTCCTCATAAGGGAGATGCTCCACTCCCTCCATCATCTCTGTGGCTCTGTGCTGGACTCTTTCAAGCAATTCCCTGTCCTTCTTGAATTGATGCCCAGGAACACAATATTCCAAATGTGGTCTCACCAGGGCAGAGTAGAGGGGGAGGAGAACCTCTCTGACCTACAACTGAAGGAGTTAAAAGACGCAGCACTAGAGCCTGAGCCCCCCTGCTCAGGGGATAAGCTGCAGCTGGTGGACTTTCGACCCTGGAGATGACAGTATGCTGAGCCAAGAAGTAAATTGAATAGAAGAATGCTAAAGGAAACTCCCTGATAGTAAGCTGCTCAGCGAAGCCTGCTTTCTCTTGTGAAACTGCACAGCTGAGGGGGCTGTGTACCTTCGAACTAGTACCAGGACGGAACCATCTTGGCAGGGTGTTCAGATCTTGATGTTTTACTAACTTTGGTAATTGTGTAGCATTGTAGCATCGAAACCAAGAGTAGTTAATAGAAACCGAGAATAATTAATTTTAATCGAATCATGAAGCACCAATAGGTATAAGCGCACGTATACATTAGGTAATGAAAAACCAATCATGATAACCCACATATGTGTTAGAAAGATATATAATCTGTAGCTTTGTAACAATAAATCGACACTTTGCTTGCACCCCATCGTGTCCCATCCTTCATTCGCGGCATACAACCGCACCCCTTCTGATGCACCCCAGGATGGCATTGGCCTTCTTGGCCACAAGGGCACAGTGCTGGCTCATGGTCATCCTGCTGTCCACCAACACCCCCAGGTCCTTTTCTGCCTGGCAGCTGCAGCCACTTTCACTGCACTTTCAGCTTTCCAGAAATAAAACAGTGTTAGTTGTCTCTACTCTCCAATCTTTATCACTGACCTAGGTATTATAAAGGTAGATTGCATAGTGTAAAAGATTTCACAGTGTTAAAGATGAATCATTTGGAGTATGCAATATTATGCAATAGTATTAATTTTCTATTTTGATCCTTTATATTAAATTTCTGTGTTGTGTTTTGTGCTGGGAAGGGTCCACTGGATAATTATACTTATTGAAGTTTTTGATTTGTATCACTGTCTGACATTTCATAAATACAGAACAGAGTTCAGCTTGGCCATGGTGATATACATCTGGAATAATCTTAAGTGCAGGAGACCTGTGCTGTATTGGTGGGCTTTTTGAAGCTCTCAAGGGGGTGGCATCCATAGTCATGTCCTAGACATAATTTAAACCTCAGTAAGGTTGTTGGCCATTGATTGCAGTCTTTACTCTGACTTTTTTAAAGTATTTTTTTCTATAGTTTGGAAAAAAAAATCTTAATATTTGATAATTTTGTTTTAATTGTATATAGCTGGTTATTTCAATAGGGTTTTTTTATCTTCAGCTCTGTAACAGTAGTTTTATTATTGGCTGTATTGAGGTATATTAATACTCGTAACAGACTATTTGATGAATCATTTTTTAATAAAAATGGAAATTCCACTCTGTTGGAGATCAGGCATTTTTCTTTTCTTCCTCCTTCAAACACTGATATAATTTCTAGCTAGACTTCTGTGCTTTGCTCTTCAGAGTGGTACAGGAGAATTCTTCACTTGGAGTGGCAAAAACACTTACTTTTGCCGGATTGAAGAATTAATTGAGGATTCTGTTAATGGTAATTTATTGGTAATGATCAATAGACTCCTGCAGACCTGAATACGAAGCACATTTTATTGAACTCTTCTCTGAGTACATCCTGTGCTCATTTTAGCTTGATATTTATTAAAGCACCTGGGAATAAATTAAGTTCTTCCCTGTGATGATTGAAATCCAAATTTACTAAAATCTTAAGGTAGAAATGTAGAATTATTTCCCTTGATGTTGAGAAATAGAAACTACCGAACTGTCGGGTGCTAAGCAAAAGAAATGGAAGTAGACCGCAGAAAATTTTCAAAGGATTCTGGAAACAGATTAAAGTAAGACTCCTAAGTAAATCACCCTCCCACCTTTGTGCCCTTCTAGAAAGGATCCTTTCTTCCAGTCCAGTCATTTTGGTCAACTTAATCTCTCTAGTTTTCTCCTTTCCTATCCTGAGAGGCTTCCAGGAGTAGCAGTTTCTGCCTCTGCTACAGGCTCTGCCATTACTGTATCTGCCCCATGTTATCATTGCCCTGCCCTGCTGATAGTCTTTGATTGTCCTCAGAAGGAATAGTCAGCCATTCTCTAAGAATATATAGAAGTTAGGATGTATGTAAAATGAAATTCTTTCCCTTTGACACACCAATCTCAAGCTGTTAAGATGAGGGAGCATATATACAAAGTATACAAATCAATAATGCAGGTGTATATATCATCTTTATCACTCATTGGTTTGTACACCATCAAAATTCTGTGTCTTATTTTCTGAGGACTGAAGATGGAATCAGACATTTTTAATGAACCTCATGTCCTACTGAAATTGAGTCCATGTGAAGGGATTGCATAATACCCTTTTGCTAGGAGAACCTACAATGGTCTGTTTATCTTGGTTTCTTGCTGGCTTTGATGCTGCCTTGATGCAGGTACAGTGGAGTCTGGGAATGCTCTCATAATTCACTTTAAAATATATGTTAGCAGGAAAAAATTTGGAACTTCTTGAAAGTGAAGCAAGCACTGTCTAGCAGGCTCAGGCATACAGCCTACACGGTGTGTATTTTAGGAGAATTGTAGTGCATTGCAAAAGGCCCAGTGAGACTACTTAAAAATTGATTGCAAATTGGCAGGCAGGCACACCAGCTAACACTGGAGCGAGGCTTATGGTTTGTTTATATTTACCTAATCATAATTTAATTTTTCTACTGTTGATGCTTAATGATAAACCAGTTTCCTAATATCATCAAGTTCCCAGTAGTTTTGAGAAGATTTCAAGAGTGTAAGTAACAGCAGCAGTCAGAGGAGAACATAACTGTACTCAACCACGAAGGCTAGGCTTGGGAACAGAGTTGTCACATACAGAATTTTAGCAGTTTAAATAGAAAAGCTGCTTTGTCTTCAAACAGAATCTCAAAAGCTCTGGAAAAAAAATTGTCCCCTAAATCCATTTTAAAGTTTTTGTTTACCTTTGTTACTCTGGTTCAGAGATTTCCTTGAAGCTTACTTGGCTGCTGGAATACAGAGATATAGCTCATGCTTGTGTTTCTATGCATCTGACTTTTCATTTCCACTAACTAAAATATTTTACTAATGAGGTTTCTATCTTCTTGTCAGATGTAGTGTGTCCAAGGAGAATGCCAAAGGGATGAGTATAAGGAGATAAATACTATTCCATAAATAGAAATGGCATGAAAGACTGTAGTAGATTCTGTTCTGTCTTAAAAAAATAAATAAAATAGAGGGAGGCAACAAAATGTACATCTCACTACCGAGCCTTCAGGTTTTCCCTTATGGTTTTAAAAACGTAAGGAGACTTTAATTTACTGCCCTTGCGATAATTTCAGCTCAGTGCTGAAGCAAAGATTTTAAATTCTGACATGGGGAATATATCTTTATCCAAAGATACTTGATGAAGAATAGTAAGAAGAAAAGAAAAAAATCCCCAAATTAGCAATTCTTAGTAATATACATTCCTCAGTATTAATCTTCTGGGGATAAGAAGTAAGATTTATATCTGGCATTACCTCTGGCTTGCTAGTTACCCAGCTTTCAGTTAACTTAGATTCACAAATACTCAGTGTTCAGGGCTTTTCCATGTGTACATATGGCCTTTTAAGTGTAGAACTGAAAGCATGTGAGCAGTAATACAACAAATATTTTGAATTGTTATATTCATCATATGAGAAGGCTTTTTCTTGTATATCTGTGAATCACGTTACATCAGTTGAGAAGACATATGCTACTTGCATGATGTTTGGATATGTCACAAGTATTTCTGTTCCACATTGATTTGTTTCCATGGAGTAGTGCCTAACTTTGAAATTCAAGTTCAGTATTTACAAACAGCATTGGAAAGTTTTTCATCATTTATGTTTCCAGTGACAATAATAACTTGGAATAAATGGGTGATGGTTTTATTTTGTTTCATTGCTTTATTAAAAGAGGACCCAGCTTTCTTTCTTAAAGGCTTGTACACAGGAATACTTTCTGAGCATATAAATAATATACCTATTCATAAAGTTATAATAATTATTTGTGGTGGACGAGTAAACAGAATGCATTGGTTCAGCATTAGTACTTCTGATCTATATTCCTGTAGCTGTTTTAATGTTTGTTGTGTAGTAGCATAAAGAATTGTGTGTTTCACTTTGGACTGACTGAATTGTTTCAGTTCCAGCTCCAGTTGGGCAGACCTGTTCTCATCCACTCACAAGAGTGTGAGTCTATTCAAGTAGCAGAATTGGAGCTCAGCATAGAAGATGTGTTTCTTGTCAATATTCGTACACTTTTTTTAATCAGAAAGGGCTGCTCAGAAATATGACTTGAATGATGTACAATTCTAGGTATCTAAGGAGAAGAAAGCACCTTCTGTCCAGTTGGGAATCAAGTAAATGAGAACTTAATCCTTTCAAATCACCATGTATTTGAAGAAAGGAGGGATGGAAATGGATGATATGGTAGATAGCAGAAAGTTAGCTGTGTCTTCAGTGTGCTGGAGAGATGGGGCATAAAGGGTATTCACTTGAAGAGCCAGCAATTGATCTCTCTTCCTCTGGGGACCGTAGAAGATATTATTCAATATCTGTATCAACTGTCTCAGATGTCTATCATAGGCTGAAGGCATGATGTGTCACCTTAGGTATCCTACTCATGGCACAGGGGCTACAGTACATCCTGCAGTACCGAAGTTCATAATGGTTGAAGGCTCCATGTTGTATTTTGTCACTAATATGAAAAAAGAGGAGGGAAGGGAAGTGGAATCTAATTCTCAAATAATAAAAGTTGTCAAAACTTGCTGCAAAGGAGGGATAAAGTTTTCACTCCTCTCTCACTTAGTATTCATACTTGCTTTTGACAAGTATCACAGAATCAAAGAATATCAGGAGTTGGAAGGGACCTCAAAATCTCATTCAGTCCAACCCCCCTGCCAGAGCAGGATCACCCAGACCAGGTCACACAGGAACGCGTCCAGGTGGGTTTTGAATGTCTGCAGAGAAGGAGACTCCACAACCTCTCTGGGCAGCCTGTTCCAGTGTTCTGTCACTCTCACAGTGACAAAGCTTTTCCTCATGTTCAGGTTGAACCTCCTATGCTCCAGCTTGCACCCATTGCCCCTTGTCCTGTCATTGGACATCACAGAGCAGAGCCTGGCTCCTTCCTCTTGACACTCGCCATTTACAAATTTATAACCATGAATGAGGTCACCCCTCAGTCTCCTCTTCTCCAAGCTAAAGAGACCCATCTCCCTCAGCCGCTCCTCATAAAGATGTTAAACAGTATGCCTTTATATTGCTTTTACTAGCAGTTGTGGACTGAGATGCTGAATTTTGAGTGTTTGTATTTGCACAGTGATAACTTGATGCCCAGGAACACTGTGGAAAGGAGCAGCTGTGGTACGCGCACAATTTATATATGGAAGGATCCAGACTGTCAGGCTACTGTGAGCATGAGATAAATGATACATGTATACCTAAAGCTTGTATGCTTCTCTTTCTGGAAAGTCCTGAACGGAAATGTGAAAAATGCAACCTTTTCCTTAAGTTTATGTTTGCATGAGTAAGAGATGTTTATGTAATGAATCAAGAAATTAAGGTGCACCTTGTTTGAATCTGCATTAAATCATCCTAGTGATGATGTCAGAGGTTTGCATCATGCCAAAATACATAGAAAATATAGCTTAGAATCTATTTTTAGAGTAATGCAGAAATGTGGCTTAATAACTATAACACTAGATCCTGAGCAAAAAATATTTACTCCAGTACTATTAGTGCTGGGCAAGGAGAGCCCTGCCCTGCAAGAACATGAGTGAGGGAGGAAAGGGAGGGTGAGAAACAAGTGCTTAAACCCAGATTATTTTCCTGGTTATAGCTCATATATGTTTAAGAAACTGTTTGCTCTGAATGTCTTGAATAATGTCATTACATGGGAATAATTTGTGGAAATGAAAGTTGTTCAATACAAAGGAACTCGGTGGTTTGGGTGTATTGGGTGTTTTGCCTTTATTTTTATGTTTTCTCCCTTGGAATGTTACCTAGCTGAATGCTAAACTGGGTAGAAGATGCTTTTTCATACTGCTTAGTGATAAGACATTTGAAGTAGAAGATTTGTCTAAATATGAGGTTTTGGGGAGTCCATTTAATTGTTTTTTTGTTTGTTTGTTTTTGGTTTTGGTTTTTTTTTGATTTGGTTTGAATTATGTTTCTTAGTTATTGCCGTGATTTGGATTCTCTTATTTAATGTTGCAGAATATAATGGATTTTTATACTGACTGAAAAAATTATAGCTACAGTAGGCAGTGTTTAATCTTCAGTAATTAAATTATGGCTTGATTTCACAACAAAAGATTAAGATGCTTAGATGTCTTCTACAATAGAATAGATTGATAATGAATTTCTGTGAATACTTAACACTTAGATAATTTTGCTTTTTTTCTTTGTAAGATAAGAAAAAAGTGTAGGTTACTGTGAAAGGGAATTTAAATGAATGTTCTTTTCACACAGAAAAAAATTCAAGAATAGCATAATGACTAAAAGTGTTAAACGTACTTAAATTCATATGTGGATGTATGGCAAATGAATATGATTCCATTTATTTTATAGAGTGGATTTAGTTGTGCTAAGTGAACAAAAACCTCAGTGGGCCAAGAATGTAGTATGAGTTGAAAAACAAGCTGATTTATGGTTTGCGAAGCTATGCAACAATATTTCCTTTGCTAAGTAAGCTGCTTCTACCTATCACAGAATCACAGAATCACAGAACGTTAGGGATTGGAAGGGACCTCAAAAGATCATCCAGTCCAATCCCCCTGCCAGAGCAGGAACACCTAGATGAGGTTACACAGGATTACCTATATGTTAGGGTTTCATTGTTCCCCTTTGCTTTCCCAGTCTCCAGTCCCCCTTCATGTCCCTTTAAGAGTTTTTCTTTAAGAAAAGCATTTTGAGTACTTTTTGCGTAACTTAGCTTTAAAAGCACACAGTGAAAAACCTATCCAAACGAACCTGCTCAAGTCAAGCAATTGATTTATTGTGATACTCTGTCTGATTAGCAAAGAAACCATAGCAGGACTCCAAAAACCAAGGCTAGGTTCTTCTAACACGTTACAGTAGCGTATCTCTGCATAAAATCCACTGGAGCAAAGGACAATCTAATCTGGTCTGCTCTCATGAAGAATGGCTGGTAGGGGTGAAGAAAGCCATGGGAGAATTTCTAGACAAAACTTAAGACATGAGAGCTAGAGGGAGTGACAAGAAAGATTTCCCTCTGTGCAGCAGGACCGTGAGGAAAATAGAAGGTTATTTTTCCAGGCATGTCTCAGACAGGTCGGGTCACAGTGCTCATTGGTGTGAGGCCATTAGGCTACAGAAGAGTCACCCTGGGTTAAACTTGTCCTCAGTATGTCTCAGACAAGGGAAGAATTCTAGCTTTGAAGAAAGCAAGCTAGAGATTTATTCTCTTTTAAGCATCTCCTCCTATGCTGTTGTACCTCTCTCTCTGCATTAAAACCTTTTACCAGGAAGACCCTGGTTTTGACAACGACCTGTCAGCCCTGTGAGATAAAAGAGCAGAATTGCTGAAGGCTTTACTGAAGAGCGTTGTATAAAGCCTGAACAGAATTGTCCACTTTTAAGCTGACCTACATTTAATTATATGGTTAGAGCTTTTAAGTGAGCACTGGGATTTGAGATTGGATGAAGCCTGCAATTTCTATAATAGTTTTGAGAATGTGAGCTTTGTGACCTCCTGTTTGTGTAGAATTGATGTTGCCTGTCTGCCACTGCCTAACTGTACATAGTCTTGCGCAGCAGAATACACAATGACACACAAAGCAGAAGCTGACAGTTTTAGATAAGTTTAAGTCCTTTGGAAGTGTAGTAAATATAATGTATGTGCTAATAAGAGTGTCTAGAGCTTTTATTTCATACTCTCGTTGTTGCTGCAGCAGAGCTGAGTAAGGATCATTAAAATGCTGCAATCTTTGGACTTTGGTTAGCTGTTGCTGAAAAAATGCCCAGAATAGTTCAGAAGCTGAGTAAGTGACTGGCATTTCTCAATCCAGAGTGACCTGAAATGAGGAATCTCTTCTAGATTAATGCTAGGATAAGTGAGGCAGTGTGTCAGTAGTGCAATTTGCTAAAATGCCATGTTTTCTTGTAAAGAAGTAGCCAGTCGGTTGAGTTATTCACATTAGAACAACTTCATTTGTTGAACCTGTTCACCAGTTTTACTGTGACAGGTGATCACTAACTTTATAGACTGAACTAATTTGATACTTGAACGCACTGAAGGAATAAAACTCTGGATACTGCACAGGCATTCTAGCTTGAGTTTTTGCTACCGAACCGAATTGTTACAGGAAAGTGCTTTTGGTCCCTGACTGTGTGTACTGTTCTATGTGGCAAGGGGTTTCTGTGCAACTCGGGGGCCTTTTACTCCCATCTCAAATGGGAGGAGGACCTTCAGGCAGTGAGACGGGTAGCAGGAGGTAAGTCAGTCTAAGGAATTTTTGGACACTTAAAAATTTCCCTTTGCATGCTGATTACATGCATGGATCCCAGGTTGAAAATTACCTGGCAAGTAGACAAAGTACTAAAAGCAAAATCTTTTGGCTATTAATAGTTTACTTGTGCATTTAATTATCTTTTCTCCTGCTATCACCACAACACACAGGGTTGTCAGGCAAAAACAAATACCTGTTTCAAGAACAGAAATAGTTTTCCAGACATTCATGAATACTCTCAATATTGTTTGTTTCACTTAGCTGGGGAATGAAAAATGCAATGTGAGAGAAAATATGACTGAAATTGGGAACTAGATGCAGAACTTTAACTTTCTCATTGCCTAATAACAAGTTCAGTGCTTTATACCATCTTCTAATTGGCAGGGGAACTGTGAATTTGTGTTTAAGGATACAGACAGCTTAAAATGTTCAAACTGAAGTTATTTGACAGTAAATAACCTTTCTTTGAGAAAACCTGTGTGCAGAAGGGTTCTCTCAGTTCTGTCAGGCCTGCTAGTTGAAAATATCTAGTTAGACTTTAATAATTAAATAGCCAACATTGGTGTTGGTATAAAAGTATTAAATAAAATAGCATCTTCTCTGTGACCGGGCCACTTGCCAATGAGACTCTGAAATAAAAAATGATGAGTAAGCAGCAAGCTTAATATTGCAGCTTTCATTGCTTTTCTGGGAGCAGCATTGGTACCACTGGAAAATGTATAAGAAAGTTATTGTCTTGCAAAAGTTCAAAATTAGGCCTTTTATTTTCACGATCTGGTCTGCTGTTGTCAGGAATAAATTATCGGCTTTTTGAGACAAATGCATAACTGAATGAACAGTATTGACCATGTTATTTTTATTTTTCTGATTTAGAGTTCATTGAGTGTAAGAAAACTGTATTTTCCATTTCTAGCCTTCAAAATAAAAAGGAGAAAAAGTAATAACCACACTGATGCTCTTAGGGTAAGCATCAGACCATCTTTTGACCGTGTTTAAATAGACTATTGTTTGTTATGCATGATCACTGCTAAATACAGGGACTGCTTTGTCTCCCCCCTCCCTTTTTGAAACTTCTAAATCTGATCTGACTCAGCTCTGTAAAACAGCACTCTTTTCCAGTTTGTAAGACACCTGTGAAGATGGTACTGAATCCTCACCTGAGCTAATTAGGGCGCAGATAACCTTCAGCACCAGTGAGGATGCCTTAATTTCATCAGTAGGACCTCGATCCTGGTTTGAGACAGAACTGCTCCCCTTCACTGAGAGGGCATACCCTCATCTAGGAGGCAGCAGCCCTACAACTGCTGTAAGCATGGAGTCAGGGCTCCCTTTGTTACTGTGGATGATTGAGCAGCAAATCAGCTCTGGGAAGATTATGTGGTGGGCAAACCTTACTAAGGCTACATTCATAACCGTCAGAGGCAGAAAGCCATGGTTTTTATTTGGGATAGCATCTTGTAAGCAACTGAGAACTGTTTCAGAGTAAGCACTACAGGATGCACTCCAGAAAACACAGGATGATTTTTTTGCAGTTGGACAATGTTATGTGCCATTCTGGTTTCTCAAACCAGCAAAGAAAAATCTCTTCCTACTGTTTGATCTCCTGCTGTGTGTAGATATCCTTTGAAACACAAGTAGCACAGCTTGTATTTGCCACTGCTGATGATGAGATGTATGTAGTATCTATCATGACATTAATTCCTTTCAGAAATGCAAAAATGGAAACTGTATTTGGGTCATATTTGCCCTGTATGGAATATGTAATGTTACAAGAATATGCAGTGTTACAATACAATTCAGGCTGATGTGAAAGCAGAGGGTGCTAGGCTGTAACTGCTGGAGTTCGTGTGTTGGAAGCACACGGTTGCAGTTTGTCTTTTTGTTTGGACAGAAATACGTAAGGTTTTCTGGTGCTGACACCGGAAAGTATTGTATGATGTTACAGGAAATCCATTCAGTTCCAGGCATCTATAGTCAGATTGGAAATAATGCAATGAGAGCAGCACTGTGTGTGGTGCACCATTTTTAGAGCAGGCTGAGGAAATGTGAGAGAAAAAATATTGCTGTATGCTATGAGGCCAGTTGTGGAGGGTATAGAAAAGTTGAGCAGGAAAAGGAGGGGGAAAGCAGCAAGATGAGTAAAGGCTGCATGTTTGGTGTAGGGAGGGGAACACCGGAACTGATGCAGAGTATTTCCACACATGGGGGCATTATGAAGAGTAAGTGTGTGGTAGTCATCTCCTACCAATTTGTTCTTAAGCCTTTAAAACTCTACATTCTGTTTTCCTTAAATTTACCCACTTGTGATACTATTGTGAAACCATGCACACACAAAATGTATCTAACAGTTGTGTCTTACAGTTTAAGTTTATGTACATGCTACTGACTTAGCCTGCAGCAAAAAAACCCTCTTCCTCCTCCTGTTTTGGGCTTCATCTCTCTGCTCTGCTTAGCACACAGTGCAGCTCCTCTTTCTCCTGTTCCAGCTTTTGTCTTCTCATAATCGTCTGTGCTCTGTCTGTGCCGTACCTACAGGAGTACTCGTTCCCTGCTTTTTACATGGTAAGCTAAGCAGCAATATCCACAGAGCTTTCCTCACTCTTCCTAGAAAAGCGTAAGGCAACCGCAGTATCTAGGGTAGTGCACAGTGACACCGTATGAAATCAGAATGTAGTCATGAACATAACCCATATAAGATTTAATCATTCCATTCCAATATGGATTCTTTGAAAGGTGTAAATATGGATTTATTTTTTTAATTATGTCTGTTCTTAATTTGATATTTAGGAGTTCTAATTTTACAAGAACTACTCCTTAAACTCCATCAGTGCTGCCTACCTTCCCCTGCCACTCAAGCAG
>NW_010185054.1:28443-31747 GCF_000695765.1 Mesitornis unicolor | reverse complement strand
TGAACCGAACAATTGAGCAATGTTGGACATTGCTGAGGCTTTTTTCTTGAGGGACATAAGGTATAGTTGGTCAGAAATTGGAATAAATAATTTCGTAGCTTCATCATTTGTCTGGCTTGAATAAACTCAAAGTATGGGGGGGAAAGCCATTAATCTTTTGGCTGTGGTGGGGCAGGAAGGGCACGTGAGAGGGGGTAAACAATGGAGTTTCACAGGGACCATTACGGCTGCGATGAGGTTGCCTGCAGGGTTTCTTTTCCTACCTGCTTATGGGACTGGGCTGCTTTGTTTAATAGACAAAATGTGGAAGCAAAGGGGAGAATACTGATGAGGAAAAAGGGAGTAACTGCTGTTGTCATATTGGAAGAACTTTGAGGACTTTCATTAAAAAATCTTTATGGCTTCTAGTTATAGCGGCATCTTCCACAAGTTAAATTTTTAATTTCTCAACTATCTCATGTTATTTTTTAACATTGTAGAACACTCTATCTTTAATAAATGCACTGGTTCAGAAATAATAGCAGGGAAGGAACAAAAAAACCTGTACATTATTTACTTAGACTTCTGAAAAAAACCCCACATTTATTTGACAACTTAAACTAGTAATTGAGATTTTTATTTGCTATTTTATTTACTTTAAATAACTGATCTTATAATTATTGGATACCTGTGATGATACATAACTGGAATATAACATAAACCAGGGTATGTGTAATACTGATTTCTAAAAAATATACTGTAGGAAAGCTTCTATTAATTTGAATGAGGCCATTTTTGTTGAAATGTAGATGTGGATAAATAATGCATAGAAACAAAGTCTGTTTGATAGAATTCTACAAGAGGTTATTATTAGAGCTTGCATTTGTATTGTCCTTTATCTGTAATATGCAGGCTATGCCTATCCTCATCTTCTACTGTCTTCTTACTGTAGATGCTCTATCAACGGTGGCAATAACCACTCTGTCATGTCATATTCTGTGCAGAGAAATGTCTAAATAGCATAACCATAGCAGCATTTCAGCAACTGCTGTGCTATTTCTGCTGCCATTGTAGCTGTTTTGGTAATGGCACAAAAGCAGTAGTTTCCCCTCAAGTCTGACTTAAATCAGATCTTTAAGTTCAATGTAATCACTCTTTCATGAGAAAGTTGTAGGGATTGAAAATGTTAACAAAAATGAACAATTTAGTTAAGTTCTAGGGGTGTCACATTCTAGGTATTAATTTAGGTATTTTTGAGTACCCTATTTAAATAATGCCATGATGGTAATATTTGTTGTCAATTCAAAGGTTTTTACATACATCAGAATAGAGATGGTATGCAACTTAGCAACATAAATTTAAAGCAAAATCTTATGCTTTGGGTTTTTTTACAAGCTTTTTTTTAGTTGATTTAGTGATACTTTAAGGTTTTTTTTTGTTTGTTTTACCTCTGTAGAGTTCAGCTGTGTTTTAAATGAATTTATTGTGGTGGTTTTTGAATTTAATGTCATAATTAAGACTTGCCCCGTGTTCTGTTATTTGTTTCCTTTGTAACACGTAAGCTCAGGACAAATAGTGCAACCAGTGAAGTCCAATAGTGCAACCAGTTTATCTTTCTTACGGTTATATTCTTCAACATGTCCTTCATGAATGCCTCTAGAACAATGCTGATATCCTATAGCAAAGAGGGTGGTGGTGGCTGTGGAATCCTATGCTGCAGAAGTTTCTATACAATGTTTTTCCTTCCCGCTTACTCAACTAGCATTTAGAATGACCTTTTTTAAAAAATAGGGACTTTTGGAAAGGTTTTGTGGTTTTTTTGTAGCAGAACTAGGTCAGTACTCAATTTGCACTGCCAGATGGATGCTAAAATACTGTTTGTAGTGTTGAGAGGTTATGCTGCATAATTTAGCCTTCCTGTTTGGGATAGCCATGAATAAGTGATACCGATTAAAGAATTTGTAGCACTAGCTTGTAGTGAACATGGGTGCTAGTGTTGCATAAAGAAGGTATTTCTTTATCTAGGAGAAATGTCCTGTGGAAATAGAAAGTTGTTTTTAGTCATTGCTTACCTGTTATTTCCACCTGCAATTTCACATTGTGACTACATGCTGTTTGAAGAAAGAATTGTTCTTATGACTTGCTAAATTCTCTGCTTCCTGTGGACGTGAGAATAAGTTAGATTTTCTGATATACATGATCCACTGCAACAGAAATATTTCTGTACTTCAAATATTATGATACATGTTTCTGTGCTTTAAGAGATAAATCAGTACCTTTTATGTTTGTTCACATTCTCATGGTATTAATGACATATATTGAAACTGATTTTTTTTTAAAGACTTCAATTCTAGATAGCAGAAATAAATTCTTATTGAAATACTATTAAAACATTGAGCTTTTTAGTTTACTTAATACAAAGCTACATTATTAAAGATGTGTTTTTGTCTAATCTAACATTTAGGATTAACTGGTTACAATTTTGCCTGTAATACAAATATTTTTAGCTTCTGCCAGGATAAAGTTCATGTTTACTTGACTATCAATTGGTGTAATGGTGAATTAATTCAATTCATATAATGAATTGTTGCACTAATCATTACTCAGGACATCTAAAAGCAGAATTGATATAAAATGACTTGATTGTAATCCTCAGAAAATGAGGTTACCTTTGAACTCAATCCCAATTCTTAAATATCTGTTTCATGATAATATGGTCTGCAATTTTTAATACTTGGAGTCTCAGTAATCTTGGCTGTATCAGTGTTCAGTTAATGTTAGATTAAAAAAAACCCAAAACCCACCAACTTAATTTCTATATATGAAGGGATACTTCTGTCACTGCTTTTGAAAATGTGACATTGCATTATGTATTTCTTCCATCAGAAAATGGTACTGAGACAGAATAGCTACACTGGCACAGGCTGCCCAGGGAAGCTGTGGATGCCCCCTCCCTGGCAGTGCCCAAGGCCAGGTTGGACAGAGCTTTGGGCAACCTGGTCTGGTGGGAGGTGTCCCTGCCCATGGCAGGGGTTGAACTGGGGGAGCTTTAAGGTCCCTTCCAACCCAAACCATTCTATGATTCATGTATAGTAGAATAAGACTTTGGTCAAGTTTATGAAGGCTGCTATGGTTTTACTAACTTTTTTTAGCATAAGTGTTTCGCTTTTCCTGGCAAATACCAGGTTTTAGTTTTGCGCTATATAAAAAGATCTTTAAGTCTGTTAATAAGTCACATATCAAAACTCTCTGCTATTGCATGGGATATTTACTTGATGTCTGTTCTTTTCAGATTTGCTGTTGGAACATCTGGCCTTTTTTTATT